>NC_018238.1:18900-156527 GCF_000227135.1 Leishmania donovani | reverse complement strand
TCTCATCATTTTTCGCGCCACAGGCGCTTGTCGCCCCCGCTGCCGTACCGACGCGAAGACGAGTACGACCACACTTGAGTGAAAACACCATATCCCGTCCGATTTGTGAAGTTAAGCACTCACAGGCTCCGTTAGTACTGAGGTCAGTGATGACTCGGGAACCCTGAGTGCCGTACTCCTTTTTTTCCGCCGCACCGTTTTCGTGCTCACCCTGCCCTGTTGGTCTTGGGAGGCGGCGAAGCAGCGAGTGGAATGTTGTTCAAGTCAGTCGTCTTTCTGTTCTCGCGGCGCAAAGGAGGAGAGCGTGGGGGCTGTGAGCACAGGTTTTGAGAGGTGGGGCGGGTGTGGAGCTCGCCCATACAGTGCGACAGCCCAAGGATCAGCAACGGAAAAGGCCAGCTCCTTTTTGTTCAGGATTGTGTTCTCACACCGATGCGCACGCGTGTGGCGTCCATCAGCACCGGTCTGCGGGTCAGGGTGGGAAATTCGTTTTGGGTTTGCCTCAGTGGCGGGATGGGGAGAAACGCAGCAGCAACATATTGCCCCCCCCCCCCCCCCTCCCGCACGTGTACGGGCGGAAGCACAGGGAAGGGGAGAGGGAGGCAGTGATCGGCGCGTGCCGACTTACCGGAAAGGCGCACGGCCACGCATGCGGTGACGTGCAGCATGTCTAAAAAATAGGAATCACTTTCATGAGTTTGTCCACCGCGCCTTGACATCCTGCAGGGACTAGTGAGGGTCGTGTGGACGACGGCAGCAGCGTGCTCACCTTCGCCTTCGTGGGGGGCAAGAAGTATGCTCATTTGGTCTAGCGCATCAATGAAGGCAGACAGCACATGTGGCGACCCGCAGTCGAACGCAGCCACCGTCCACATGACGCGTTCCTCAGTCGCGTACGGGCACGCGCGGTAGCGCGCGTTCCACGATACTTCATCCGGCACGCCACACGGTATCACCACAAAAAGTAAGAAGCGCAGCAGCAACGTGAGTCCCTCGCACGCGATGACGCGTGCCTCGAGCACCACCGCGTCTTTGTGTGCGCACACCGCTGGACACGTCAGGAGCACCTCTGCGAGGCGCACGGTCAGCTGTCCAACGAAGGCATCTGCTGCGTCGTAGAGACCCCATGGCAAGGCGGGGAACACCTCGGCGCGGTGCGACACATCCAGTAGTTCCTCATCGATGGCGGCGTGGACGGACCACAGAAAAACATTCTGCAGGATCTCCACGTTTGTGCCGAGGACCGTGGGATCATGGGACGTCGTCAGCAGCGCCGTCTGAGACTGGCAGTCTCGCAGCAGCTGCGTGATGATGCACGGGACGATAGGCGTTCGGCCGATGAGCATCCGCTGCACATACCGGACGTACTGCGTTGGTGAGCTGCGGCTTTCCTCGCGCACACTGAGCAGGTCTTTCACAACCGTCGACAGCAGGGGGACTCGAGCCTTGGCAGCGCCTGACGCGGCCGCCGGAGACGCGTCCTTCTCCAGGTACACATGCGTAGACATCTCTACGAGCCCGGCAAGAACGGCATGCATCTGCATTGCTGTGCTCCTCGCTGTGTTGCTGCCTGTGGCGCTCTCCTCTACCTCCAGAAACACAAGCGCCTTCACCAGTCGTACGTACGCGACGAAGAGAGAGGCGTAGTTGAGGGTGCTTGCTGGAGAGGGACGAGATGGGCAGCGGGACCGGGGCATCCTCCTCTCCGTGCGGCACCGACTTCGCCACTGTCCGCAGAGCCAGTTCCCTCCACACATCTGGTGGCACCACACCGGCATCTCGCACACCGAGCACAACGTGCAGCGCCGTGTAAGTGAGCTCCAGCTGCTTGGTGGCGTCCCTCGGCTGTCCGATAACGGACACAACAGACAACAGCAACGGCTTCCACGACTCGCTGGCGAGGGAACGGACGCACGGGTGCTCCGCGAGGACGGCGAGAAAGCTCAGCATTTGACAGAGCAGGGCCGCCGCCGTCGTCGGTGACAGCACCGATGCCGGCGCGTTCGTCTTCGGAATAGACGGGTTCCTTTGCGTCCTTGCGTCGCCGGACCGCGTCTGCGCCACCTCCAGCTCCGTCACCCACGTGTGCACGTCGTGCAGAAGTGTGTGGTTGGCTAGCTCTTGCCACTGACGCCACTGCGCTGGCGACAAAGTGCTGCAAGAGGCGCGTGTGGAGTGCTGCAGCCGTGGTGCGGATGGCCAACGCCACCTGGGCGGACCCTACAGACCACGGCTCTGGGTGGTGAAGACGACGCGTTAGGTTCAGCAAAACGCTCTGCAAAACAGCGTCGGGCACGTGCGGGGTGGGGGCCTCACTGCGTTGGGGCTGAAGAGCGCGCGTCACAATCAGGAGAAGTGGTGCGTCTGCGGTAGGCAAACCACTCAGCGCTGTCAGGGACGGCACCAGCCCGAGGAGGGGGTCTCAAGATCGGCCGCTGACATTCGCACCTGCGATGAGGCGAAAGCGTCGCGATAGAGTGCGCCAAGGTCTGTGCCCATGGCTCGCTGAAGGCGAGCGCGGATATGATGATCGACCTTTGCCTTTGCTCTTCCTGGTCCGCGTCAGGCACTGTGAGTGCGTACGAGTCGTAGATGCTGCCGAACTGTTTGTGCAGCTGCTGCAGTCGTTTCTGGAGCGGCGATCCAGCCGCAAGGGCGGACGTGACTGTTTACCCTCGCTTCTTCGCTTCCTTGAGGAGGAAGAGATGTGCGTGTGTGTGTGTGTGTCTGAGGCGGGACGTGGGGCAGCGGTGGCTCAGGGGAACACAAATCGAGGTGTGGATGTGGACCGCGTCAGGAATAATGTGCCTGCGTGCGTGGGGCCGTGCAACGAGAGCAGGAAGAGTGCAGACACTCTGTCGCTAAACGCACACCCGAGGAGGGCTGGGAGAGCCGTGAGGCTGGGGCAACACAAGTTCCATGTTGCCGCTGTTTGCGAAGGAAAGAGGAGGAAAAGAGAAAGGGAGTGCGCACGACTCGTGGAAAAACCAAAATGGCGAACATGAATACTCCAAGAATGACAGGGGTGGAGAGGGAAGGGAAGGGCTCGCCGGCAGCATCCAACGTGTTGCAGATATAACAGCACGTGCACAGATGCACACACACACACACACACACACACACACTGCTCCGCCGCACGCAAAAAAAGGTACGTATTCTGGTCTTCGTGAACCACCAAAGTGCTGAGAGAAGAGGGATAGCGAGTCGAAGAAAGATATTAGTTTGCCGTCGCATTAGACGTGTGCCACATGATTGCACACCCACAACACCGAAGCATGTGATATGCTCACTCCTTACATGGAGAGGCATCTTAGTTCGCTTAAACCAAACACAACACACATAAAGGCACAAGAAAGCCATGACACGTAAAACTCTTCTTCACAACACCCTGCTACTGGGGTTGCTCCTGTTCCGGTTGCTGCGCAATCTGCACCACAAATTTGCCAAAGAAGTTCTGCGCCAAGTCGCTGCGCACCAGCGAGTTTGCGGAGAGACGCTGCTGCACCGCCGACAGCACCGTCGGCTCCGCTTGCATCAACTTCTGCAGCACAATCGAACCGCACTGGTGCGTGGCGAGGGCGGTGAGGTTGGGCATGATCGTCTTCTCCACGCACACCTGCTTGCCGCGGGCATCCATTCTGGCAAGCAATGCGCAGAGCACATGCTGCGTGCCTCGCTCCTGGGCTAAGGGGAGAAACTGGCGCGACACGCTCTCGCGCACATCGCGGCTGGCGGCGATCATCTTCTCCACAATGAAGCGACCGTTCACGTGTGTCGACAGGGGCAACACGTGCGCCTTTAGCGCGTTGCACAGAAGTGTGTGCGTTGTGGGGTCCACCAGCTCAAACAAAGTGAACACCACGTGTGATGCGTACGGGCTGCGGCACATAGAGAGCAGTTCCTCTCCACCGGCCAGCTTCTGCGCCAGCAACGACGCGCCCGACTTGCCGAGCGCAGTGAGATAGGCCGTGACGACCAAGTTGCCAGCCTCCGTGTACACTAGGTTCGAAAAGTCCTGCTCCACCATGCCTTGCAGAAGGCGGCTCACCTTGGAAGCCTTGCGGGAGATGAGAGGCATGAGGCGACGCACCACGAGGCTGCCGTGCTTGTGGTACAGAAGATCCGTGACATTGTGCCGCGTGACAAGCTGCTCCGCCAGCCCCTCCACCGCAGACTCCGAAGAGAACGTCAGGGCAGCGTCGATGAGGGACAGGATGACGTGCACGCCGTTGCCGTGCGTCACCAAAGCAGAGATACCGGCAGCGCCTCCCAGCCCGAGCTCTAGGCGCTCCAGCTGCTTCGTGCTCTGAGGCCCCATGACCGGCAGAAGTTGGATCAGCGCCTGAACAACGAAGTTCGCACGCTTGTCAATCGCCATCTCGCCCAGGTCACTCCCGAGACGCTCCAGTACGTCGCTAAAGAGAGCCACCGCCTCTGCCTCTCTGCCCTCGCTTGAGGCGACGGAGGCCGTCAGCGTCAACAGCTGCGTGAGGAACGCGGTGCCGCGCTTGCTTCGGAGGAGTTCAACGATAGGCAGGCGCTTCAGCAGCTCGCGACGGGCGTCGGTGTGGAGCAGCTGAAGAAGCACCTGACCTGACACCGGACCATTAACGAGCTCCATGAGCTTCTCGGTGGTGATGCGCTCGCCAGACGCCGTCTCTTCAGCGGCCGCGCCGCGCTGCTTGGCGGCCTTCTTTTTCCTGCCCCCGGCTTCTGCGGCAGAGGACGAGGTGACGGGGGTGGAGAGGGAGAGCACCTCGCAGAGCCAGGCAGCGGTTTCCGGACCGTAGCTCTTTAGGAGCTGCTCGATGGTGCCGGCGGTGTGGCGGTCAGAGAGCAAGCGCTCCACACCCTCGATGGTTGTGCTGCGCTGGCGCAGCAGGTTCAGAACACCCTGCCGCGTCGCATCTGAGCCGAACTGCGCGAGGGCGCTCATGACGCGACACGCCACATGGTGCTGAGGGAGATGCTCGTTCTCTTCGAATTGCTCCAGCACGGCCTTTGCTACCGCCTCGCACTTGCTGCTGCGCACCGCGTTCAAGGAGGCCAGAAGGGTGGCGACCACACGGCGGCCGCTGTCATCCTGCAGGATGTCCTGCAACACCGTCACTGTGTCGTCGTCGTCGTCGTCGCCCAGAGCGTTCTCCCCGTCCTTCGCGCTGACCGCGGCTTCTTCGATGACTGCTGGTGCGTTCTGGGTCTGCAGCAGCGCATCTGCAACGGTGTCGAGAAAGGCGGCGCCTGCAGCGGGTGCCTCCTCTTCCTCCTCCGCCTCGTCACGCTTGCGCTTGCGGGTGGTTGACTTGCTCGATGACGCACTTGCCGTCACCATCGTCGTCGATTCGCTCTTCTGCTCCGCTGCCTCCGCTACCTTGGCGTAGTGACGCATGAGGATGCACATGTCCGTGCTGGGAGCGACCAGTCGGCACGCTTGCGCAAACTGAGCAAGCAGAAGCGCTTGCTGCGCTTCGTTCGGGAGGGGTCGCTGGACAACAACTTTGTCGATCTTGCGCGCCAACTTGTCGATGCCGTGGCGCCGGTCCCGCTCCGCTCGAGAGCGCTGCATGCGCTCTTCGCGCTTCTGCCGCGCCTCCTTGAAGCGGGATCGGGCGAACTCCGCCTTCTTGCCCATGATGATGACTTGGCGGACGTAAAGGCAAAAATGAGAAGGGAGTGTTGCGTATGCGCGCACTTGAGTCCGTCCGTCAGCGCTGTGCGGATGTGGTTAAAGAAGCAGAGACAGTGCGATGGAAGGCGTAAGGGGGCGGGGGCGTGCGAGCGAAGTTGGGAGAGCGAGGGGAGTCGGTGATCCGTGTAAGAGGTCGTCACACATATCACAGGAGCAACGTGGAGTGGAGAGCGCTCGGCATGGGGGGGGGGACGAGGGAGGGGGAGCGAAGGATCATAGGGGGGTACATACACTCCGCCCGTCGCGGCACGAGGCGTGCACACATGCATGCTTGTGCGCGGTTCACGTCATGGACAGCACATACAAACACACAAGCATGCGCACGCGGCTATACGCACAGCCCCCTCAAGACGCATTTTTCGGCCTTTAGTTTTCTGTTCGCTTTTGGTTATCGACGAAGTTCACGGTGAGATGGATGAGCCACATAAAAGCGTCGGCTCGAAAGGAGCGGGCCGGCGGTGGGGAGAGGGGGTCACACCGTGGCCTGGATCCAAAGCGTGTGTGCGTGTGTGTCTGTGCGGATGTGGATGTCTGTTTGCATGCGGGCACCTCTTACTCAATTCGGATAGAGGGTGACGGTATAGGCTTCGAATACATGCGATACCCACGCACCCACGACCTCAGCTGCCACCACTGCGGGAGAAAAGTCGTCCGCTGTGAGCCTTTTCCGAACCTTGACATGGCGGTGCACCGCCTCTGTCGCCCATGACAGGAGCCGTCGTTGGAGTTTGCGCAAGATGCCATCATTCAAGGTGCCGCGGTGGTTTTCCTCTTCTTGCTGTTCGCGACAAACGTGCGCCAGAACGTCGCGCTGGAAGGGTGCCAGAAGCTCAGAGATATGGTTTACGTACACCCTCCACGCCAGCGGCACCGTAGAGGCGATTGGATCCGGCATGGAGCCATCTTGCAGAATCGTCTGTTGTTGCACAACGGCATCAGCACACTTGCTGACATGTTCCATTACCCATGCTGGTAGTTGTGCCTCTCCTGCTGAGGCCGTGGCTGTCGGTGGCAACCGAGCAGAGAGAGCGATCGCCATAGCGACTGCTGTTTGCTGATGGGCCACAACAACGGCGGCCAGGCGCTCCATGAAGGCAACGAAGGTATCCAGAGACACCACGCCCAGCATGCTCGCCGACGCTGCCATGCCATGCGCAGGGCTCCCGAGAACGCGGGTCAAGTACGCTGTGGCCCGTGACTTAAGGGCTTCCAGCGGTGACCCGGCATTGAGATCGTCCGCCTCACCGCTCCTGGTACCACAGCCGTCTCTTCCATCCACGGCAGCTGTGCCAGCCGTGTGCGGTGAGAGGGGCGAAACGATCATCTCCCGCAAACAGCAGTGCAGCCAGTGATGAAGTTCATCAAGCTGATGGACGGTCAGGAGATAAACGCCGCGTGTAATGTGACAGACATCAGCGTCCCCTGTTGTGGTGTTCCTGTCATCATGGCTGCTCTCCTGGACTTCGTCCTCTTGTCCTGGATCTAAGGCACTCGCGCTGCTGCTGTTGCTGCTACACTGGGTGCTCTCGGCGTTGTGCTGGAGATCCATGAAGGCTGCCAGGAGCTGCAGCGCCAGCAGCTTCACTGAGATTTGGAGGCGGCGGCACAGCCGAGGCGGTTTCTCAGCACCACTTGTTCTCCCGCCACACTCTGCACGGCGCAGGTGCTCTTCAATGACCGCCATCACACACAGAAGCACTGCCGAGGCAGGAATCTCTTCAGCGGCGCTGTAGTCGACTGGCGGCATAACAGCTGCACTGCATGATTGGGCGTCCCAGTGCTTGGCTTCGGCAGCGAGTTCAACATAGGACATGCGACTCTGCCGATGCAGCAAGGCAAACATGTCCATCCACTGCGGAAGCCGAGGTGACGACATGGCGTACGCAGCTCTGGCGGTAGCGGTATCGAGACCTTCCGCACTGCCCACCGGTGACGTGCTTACCGCAAAGCGACTCGGGGCGGCAGGCGGGGGACGCAGCGGCGGACACGCGCACGCACACCGCGCCACTGCGTGCAGGCCGTACGGTTGCAGGCGTCGCCTTACCCAGCTTTGCTCTATCAGGTGCTCCACTGTAGGTACGGACGCGTTACGGTCGTTGGTGACAATCGACAGGTTCGGCTTTTCGGAACCATTATTGAACGCGGTAGATTTCGCTGCCCCTGGTGCCGACGGTGCACCGATCACGCGACCCGCTTCCGCCTCCAACTCTCTTTCCCTCGTCGGCGCAGACGTTGTGGGGTAAGTGGCGGCCAGGACGGCTTCCGTAGAGAAGCGAACGCTCAGGACACGCAGCGGGTCTGCCGGCTGCGCTGCGAGTATCTGCGCAGTGGAGTCGAGGAGACGAGCGCGTGCCCACACATTCAGCGAGGCTGCAGCAGCGGCGCCTGGACTCGACTTAGCACCGTTGTTGTTGCTGCTGGTGCTGCTGTGCGCACTACCGCCTCGGTGTTGCGCGTCGCGCTGAGCAGAGAAGGTTGACCTCCGCATGCGTGCCTGCGTGCACGAGGCGAGCGCAGTTGGCTGGGTTGGCAAAAGCAGAACACGAGTCGCGAGTACGAGGGAGGGGGGGGAGGAGAAGCGGATGCACGGCAGAACTTGAGATAGCGGACATGAGAGGCTGATCAGGTGTATTCAGAGACTGCTGTCTATCCAACACGCTGAGGTCCACCGGGAAAGCTGCAGTGCGATCCGAACCATCCTTGGTGCGGTCGATAGCCGAAGCTGCGCAACATGAGCCTAAGCCCCCGCACGCGCACAGAAAAACTGAAGCGTCTGCTTGGGATGTAGAACTCTCCACCTTCCTTCGTCGGTGACGGGGCCTCCTATCACGTTATATCCATCCACGACATGCACTGTGGCTTCATTGTGGTTTACTGTTCCTTGAGGAGGGCGATGATCCGCCAGATTCCGCACACGCGCGTCCCCCTTCTCCCTTCCCCCGCCTGGGTCGCCTACGACTTCCAAAAGAAAGTGGTCACATGAACCACCCTTTACCTCCGCGAATGGCCTTGACGCTGCCAAAGCGAGGCAGGCCGTGCTCTGTAAGGGTGCTGAACTTCACTGTCGCGTAAAGCCCTGCGAGGGAGACGATCTTGGAGGGGCTCGCGTGTGCAGCCCCCCCATACGGCGCCTTGGCGTTCGACCTCCTGTTATGAAGCGTCTTCATAGTGGCAGATGCGGCCTCCCTGCCGTCCCGCATCGCGTCGCGCCCCGCGCTCAGGAGGTGCTGCAGCAGTGTGTTCTGTTGCGCGAGAGTCATCTTCGGCAGGGAAACATTGAAGACGAGTCCGTTCTCAGCCAAGCACTGAAGTCCGTAGAAGACAGCCGAACTTTCGCCGGAAGTGGTGGCATGGTTCATGCTCTTCGTCTCCTTCTTCCCACACCGTGAGGTGGCTGGAGTCAGCGTTGTCGCCTCGTCACCGTCGCTGAGTGCCGTGCCGGTGCTTGGTTTTATGGAGTACCCGAGAGCACGCACGCGTGAGCGTGGGATGGACACCAGCTCCCGCGTTCTGGGGTTTTTCGATGGTTCCTTCAGCAGCGGGCGAAGGATGGGGTACTCGCGATCGTGGTATGTGAGCACCTTGACAGCGGTCATCGAGCGCTGCGGCAGCTTTGCACTTTGCAAGATCGCCCGCCGGCCCACGGCTACAACGTCCAGCACATCCAGCTCGGCATCAGTGAGGCCGGCATCGGAGGGCAAGATGGGCTGCATTGGCTCACGACGAGGAGCATCGCCCCTGTACGCGTGCACCATCAGCGGCGTGGCTGCACCTAATACAGGTCCGGCGTTTAGGGAGAGTAGCAGGGCGGCGCGGTTTCGAGCTCTTCGACCACTCGCTTCACCTGCACCGGCGTTTGTCCCACGTAGGTGCCGACCTCGACGAGTCTTCGTAGTCTCAGTGGCCCGCAGAAGTGGAGCGACCAATGCAGCCAGCGTGCCCTTCGTCTTTTCCTTGAAGTCGTACGTGTTCACCGGAGCGCGGATGACGGCGCCTTCGTAGCCCGCGTCAAGGTACACGGGCAGCACTCGCTGCGTGGTGTCTTCGAGAGACTTCACGAGCTGATACGGGATGCGAGACACAAAGTGTCCGCCGTGGTACTGGCCGATTCCGCTATGTGGTGGCTGCACTTGTGCCGCCATGGGTGTGTGCTTGCGACAGTCGCGGATGGAGCGTGTCGTCGGTGCGCTACACATGCGCGCAGATGTGGGGCAGAAGTGCTGCCGCAGCACTGGCGACTCCATGCCGCGTGAGAGCAGCTCAAAGAGGTAGTGCATGGTGCGGAGTCGCTGCGAGAAGGGTGTTACGTTGGGAATGATGCGAAGCTGCTCCACATCGTTGAGTCGAAGTGCATCGCTAACGTTGCTGCGGACACGCTGCAACTCTGCCAAGACTTGCTGAGAGCTTTCATCATCCTTCACGGAGGCTTTGGTCACGACGTGAAGACGTGACGCTGCCGAGATGGCGGTCGGCGCATCGCGCGTGGGGGGTGCCAGTGGATTTGCGCACGGGCTGTAGGACGGAACATCGAATACGCAGAGGCGAGGCAGAGAGGGGACGTACTTCAGGACACCTTCCTCGCTCGCGCACTGGAAGGTGGAGCTGCGAAATCTATTAACAAGCGCAGAGACGGCGAGAAAGCCCGTATTGAAGTTGTTGACTCCGTCAGCATCGGAAGACGGCAGCGCCCTTCTAGGTGGCTTTCTCTTCGTACCATCTGGGGCGTCATCCCGGCCTTCCTGCCCCGCTCGCGAGGCGTCCATGTCGGTCTGGTGCAGGTACAGCTCCCCATCGATGATGAGCGAGGCATCGCCGCAGAGGGCCCGCAGGAGGCGCAGCTCCTCTTCAATCCAGAAGAGACCGTAGATGGGCCGTCCGTAGCGCGAGTAGCACGTCGTCAACGGCGGCGACGCAGCTGTGGTGGCGCCGGTCTTCTTGGTCTTACTTGATGCCTGCTGCGCAGATGGGGACTCTGTTGCAGTTGTTGGAGGGACGTACGAGATGAGGCGCACACCATCGTGCTTGGGGGAGATGAAGAATGGAGCGTCGACACTGCTGCTGAACCATTTAAGCTGATCCACCTTGTCTGCCTCACTGTAGTTTCTGCTGGCACTCGGCGCCGCACCCAACTTGGGGGTAGCAGCGGTGTTGGTTGTACCATCCAGCCCAGCTGCCTGCAGGCGATGTTCCAGTATGTCGAGGGTACCGAGGGCCATCGGCACAAACGGAAGGGTATTGAACAGCCGACGACATGGGTGCAGCATGGCTGCAGGCACAACGCGACCAGTCTATGAAAATCAGAAGCGAAACGAACACACACTCACGAACGTCTGCGTGTGTGCGTCTTTTCCTTTTGGGAGGGAGGGGTAGAGGTAGGGAGGAAGGAGGAGACAGAGAGTATGACGGGCTGCACTCTTCACCACTTCTTGCTCGTCAATGTGTATGTGTGTGTATGTGCAGATATGTATATGTGTATGTAGGTGTGCATGCACGCGTATGTGTCGGCGTATCTGTGTGAGCGCGTATCTACAGAGATGTCGGCTGCACGCTGAGGAGCGCACTGCGCCACACCTCGCTGATACGTCTCCCCTCACCGCCATGGTAGGTGGTAGGAACGAGGGAAGGGGAGAAGGCATGAGCGGTGCCCTTGAGCGCGAGATCATGGTGCACTTGCGCGACGCCGTCGGTGGCGGGGCTTCAGAGTACGCGCCTTCCGCGTTAGCGGGTGAAAGAGAGGGAGTGCGCCACCGATGCAAAATCTTTTTTTCGTGTTCGCACGCCCTTTTCATTCCAAAGGAACGCACGCACACAACCAACTATCCGAACGACATGCGACAACGTGCGTATGGGTCGATGGGGCTGCATACAGTAAAGCCGCGCATACAGCCTGACCACTCCATCACTGAACCTTTTCTTACACGCACCCTCGCACCTGTAGCAACACGAATTCTGAAAGCGATATCAAGCGACACAACCCACAGCACGTTTGGCGCAGAAGGGGAGGTGGGAGAGGAGGCCGGGCGCCCCCCTTCCCACCCGTTCATTTCGAGGAAGAGCTGCTCTGCTGCAATTTTGTCATAAAGAGAGCCGCAATCTCGCGCCTGTCCATCTTCGATGTACCCACTGAGTTGCTCATGGCGGCGGAGTTCTGCGGTGCGCTGCGGAGGTCGTTGCTGGACGCATCGGGGGTGTCGCTCTCGCCGTCCTGCGAGCAAAGCGACGAGTGGGCGGACATCTCCACCGCTAAGATACGCACCGACGGCGACCGCTGCTGCTGCTGCTGCTGTTGTGGGTGGCGAGGCATTCTATGCGCACCGCGTGAATCCCCCTCTCCGTGACCCGGAGCTGCTGCTGCGGAGCGCAAAGATGCCTGTGCTAGCCCTTCCCGGTCCTCCGCCCTCTCTTGCGAGCACTGCCGTGCAAACTTTAGCCGCAGCTCTTGAAGCTCTCTCCGCAGGGCAACGACCTCGCGTCGATAGTCGTCCCGCTCCGCAGTGACGCGCACGAGCTGCTCCTCCAGGTCATCCCGGACGAGCTGACTGCTGTGACTTTCGCCGTACCGCGTGGCTTGCGGTGCGGCGACGACGGCGCCGTATTGGTGAGGCGATGATGCGGCGCCTGGGAAGAGACTTGTAGTCAGCGAACCTCGACCGTTGCTGCTGTGCAATGGCCCAGGGGACCACGACACGTGCGTGCGGTCAGGTGAGGAGGACAAGGAGGCGGAGCCGGGGGTTTCTGTGAGGCGGTGCTCATGCGGTAGGGCACGACGCGGGCATGCTAGGCTATCTGACGAGCCTCCCACCACCCCAGTAGAGGCGGCAGAGGCGGTGGTAGTGGTTGGAGCTGCCGCAGATAAATACGACGGGCGAGCGCTGTCGGACGTGCCACGATGAGGCAGACGGTGATGGCTCCGTGGGGAAGAGGGGTGGTCGTGTCGCGGTGCCGTTCTCTCCAGCGTTTCGGAAGAATCACGCATGCCGGTGGTGTCGCGCATGGATAGTACTGTTCCTTGGTGCGCGCTTACTGGCCGGCTGTTCTGCCCGCTGCCGCAACGCCCTTCCTTGCGATTCTCACCGACAGAAGCCATGGTGCTGTGATCGAGCGAGCCGACGGACGACGTGTCTGCAACGGAGGGAGGTGCCGCTGTCGAGCTGCGGACACTGCTGGGAGGCGCCGTCGTGGGCAAGTCGTCCTGCTCGACACTGGAGGGCAGCAGGAGATGGAGTTGAGTGAGCAAGCGCTTGCGCAGGAGCAGGGGGTTGCCGGAGAGAAAGACGGCGCTCAAGAGTGAGAGAGACTTGAGGGAGGCGACGTCTGCCAACTCTCGCAAGAGGTTACCCTCTGCGTGAAGTGTGCGCAACTGACCGCAGTGCTCGATCCCTATCAGGGAGCCGAGTCGATTGCACCGCACGTCGAGGTACGTCAGCTGCGCCGTCACGTTGGGGACCCCTCGCAGGTCTTCCAGATCGTTGAAGGAAACATTAAGAGAGGTAAGAGACTGCAACGGCAGAAGAGCGGCATTCTGGAGTGAGGCGAGGTTGTTGTGCGATGCATCGAGTTCGCGCAGCGTCAGCGGAAGTCCACCACCGAGGGAGCGCAGCCCGTTGTGAGAAACGTTCAGCACAGTCAAATGGGTCAGCCCTTCAAGTCCACGGATGGTGTACAGCGAGTTGTGCGAGAGATCCAGCTGCCGCACCTGCAGAAGGAGATGTAGGTGCTCGTCCGTATTGGCGAACTCGGCGGGGTCGAAGGACTGCAGCCCGCGACGTCGAAGATCCACCTGCATACTTCACACGCTGACAAAGACATGCAGCCACAAAGTGAGGGTGTGCGTGGGCGAAACGCGCCCTCGACGGAGAAGAGAAACGCCAGGAGAGCCTGAGAGACGACAGCACCGAATGCACTCCACGGCCTAGCATGACGTCCGGAAAATAAAAACCGCAAACCAACAACAGGTTGGGATCAAAGCGGGGTGGGGTGGGGGGTGGGGAGAGCCTGAGAGATGAGATGATGCGGTGGTGGTGATGGCGTGGGTGCGCGACTGAGGGGACTTGACTGAGCACGTGTTGTGGGGCGTTGAGAGAAAAGGGACCAGGGCTGCGCGGAGGGAGGGAGATGAACAGAGGTGACAGTGAAGTGTGAGCAGATGATGCACTCGATAAAGCGGGGAGACTAGAAGAGAAAGGAGAGGAAGAAACAGCAACACACACACACACACACACACACGCCTAGAATACATAAAGAGGTTATCGTGTGTGAAAGCTAACACGGTCTATGGAAAGGGTAAAAGTGGCTTTGGCCGTCTCCACCGCTCTATGTGTAAACTAAAGCGAAAAATAAAAGGGCAGAGGAGAGAGAGAGAGAGAGCGTGATGATATGTGCGCGTGCGTACGATTCTCTTCAGCACCCACGTGGCGTGCGCTGACTCGCCGTTTGTGCCCTTGCACAGGAGGACAGGTGAGAGGAAGGGAGGAGCGCGAGACGAGACGAGACGAAGAGGCAAGACGGAAGGAGACGTAAGGAAGGAAGGTGGAGAGGTGCAGGAGCCGAAGACAAGCAGGCGGGAAACCCCTGACGTGGCGTCACCCTTTTCACAAACCAGAGGACGAATCGGCGGAGAGAGAGAGGCGCCTGGTTCACCCTCCCATAGAACAGAAAGGGACGCCCTGAGCGCTCGTCTCGCCATGAGCGATGACGGCGTCCCCACCAGACGCTACGCATCTTTTCATCTTTTTGTTCGTCATTGCTTCTGCTCCGCACCTTCTGCTTGACAGGCGGAAGAGAACAGAAAACTGTGGAGTCACGAACCTGCTAAGACACACATACACCCTCCCACCTCACATCAGCGAGCAACCGCAGAAACCAACTTGCTCCCTCAGCAACAGCTTGACTGGTCATGTGTGTACGTGTGTGGTCTGTGCGCTCACACATCCTCAATCCAAGCCGTCGTCGAGGTCCCCATCGTCGTCGTCGTCGCCACTTTCATGATCATCATCGTCATGGCTTGGCGCATTCGGGTTGTTCAGAGAAGCCGCACTTGCCGCCATGGTGGCGTCCGACAGCTCTTGGCTGGGCACTTGGATGAGATGCACCACAGCACTGCTTTTCACGTTTTGCTTGTCCGTTTTGAGCACAACGTTGAAGTACTGCGGGTATCGAGTCACGAAGAAGTACACACCGCCGTACCTGCGCCGAATCACCTCCTGGGCGCCGAAGGGGAGGTTTGTGTGAACCATGGACGCCGCACGAGCGCCGCGCTGCTGAAGGAACTCGGCGATGAGCCGGAGAAGATCGCCATCGCTGAAGTTCTGTCGAATCACCCCGCGCGGCAGCGGTTGATCGGGTCGACAGAGACACCACGTACCGGCGCTCTGGTACTCAAACTGAGTGAAGTACTGCGGATAGTTGTTGAAGAAGCATCGTATGCGCTTGGGCATGTACATCAACAACTCCTCCGGCACGTTGCGCTTGAGAAATATCTTGAGGTACACGAAGCCACGGCGGGGAAGGTGCTTGCTCACTTCCTTCGCCAGGTTTTCTGGGTCGTGGAGCGGGTGAGACGGGTCGTCACGGAAAGCGATCTTGCGACGCAGAGATCGAATGCGTGCCTTATCGCGGGCATCCGTGGCTATGCGCAACTGTTCCTCCAGCGGCAGTTTCGCGCGTTGAGTGCGCAGCCGATAACGCATCCGCATCACCACTGTCGGCGTCTCTGGCGGAACGAAGAAGACTGGTTTGTGAGCGGCAAAGAAACCTTCCAGCCCGTCATAGTAGCGGCTCAGTTCCGCGCGAACCTCGGAGGTGAGCTGGCACCTGACAACATCAATGTCGACCTGCGTGTCACCCGGCACCAGGTTCATCAGTGCCTGGAAGCTCTTTGGCGTTGGCGTAGAGTGAGCTTCGAGGCCAGAGTAGCCGGGCTTCCGCAGCAGCACCGCGGCCTCCGTCGTGAACTGCGGTGACGATGGCGCCCCCGCTGCACCGCCGCCCGTTGTGGGGACCTCACGTACTGCGAAAGCAAAGCGGTGCTGCATCTGGGCGAAGTACGTGATGGCAGCGGGGCCTTGATAGGGCAGCTGCGCCGTTACATCCGGTCCAACACGGCGCAGCAGCTCCGGCAGCGGCATCCACTTGTCGTAGATGCCTTCAAAGGCGGCTTCGAACGTCGCTACAAGAGCCACATCGGGGCGGTAGCGCGCGTAAAGTTTCTCTGATACCTCACTCCCACTCAGTGACAGATCGCCGAAGCTTCCATAGAGGCGCACATAGCGCTCGCCGGCCACGGTTACCAACTCCAACGACTTGACATTGAGGTACACCTCAAGATGTTCCGCCGTGTAGCCGGGCATATTCGCGACCACTTCTGTCACTGGAACAAAGAAGGGCGGGATGTGCAAGACAAAATCCCGCACCGCGATCACGGCACCATTCGCGCTGGAGTGCGTCCCATCCACAACGAGCGCCGACGGGGTCACATCGAAGTCTCGCGGCGGATTCGGTATGTCGTGCAAACCAACGTCGAAGAAGAAGCCCACAGGGCCCGCTGTACTCGAGCTGGGAGAAGTGGCGTCAAGGTCGGTAGCGTTCATTTCTGTAGATGATGGGGGCGAGGGGGTGTGCACAGCTGCCCTAGCCACGCTGTCGCCGTGAGCATTGGACTTCAGAGTTGCAGCTTGGCTCTCCTTCACGGCACTGACTGTGTTGCTCTTAGCGGCCTTGCCAGGGCTGCTGCCTATGCTCTCTGCCGAGGAGGTGCCCTCGATCGACGAGGCTGCAGGGTAAGGCATCTTTCCTTTTGCGTAGTACACGCCCGTCGCGTTCAGCGATATGCCGAGCACATGGGCGCACTTCTGCAATACGTGGGCCATGGACTTGTGCGGCTTCACGTAACATCGACGCACATGGGACGGCAAAGCAGCGTACAAGTCACTGACTGGCAACCATGTCTGGTCAGCTTGCCTCTCCAGAACCGCGCGAATCTCGGAGAGCAGGGCGGGAGCCACAGAAGTGTTGGAGGTGCCCGCTGTATTACCCGCAGCGAGAGCGGTGGCGGATTCATGTGACCCTTTAGCAGTAGTGGCAGCAGATACGCCCTGTGCACTGCTCGAAGAAGAGGTGGAGAGGGCTCTACGGCCTGGTACGGCATCAGCGAGGCGTGCGATAGCGAGGCAACGGAGCGCGCTGGAGGCGGAAACCGGTGTTGACGTCGTGCAGTCCAGGATGGCACACTTCGCTATTGGTGGCAGCCAGCAGGTGACCGCGTATGGTAAACCACCAGAGGAGGGTGGCGAGAGGGAGGAGGAGCCGAGAGCCTTCGTAAAAACACTTAGCACGCGACTTTTCGGAGCTAAAGCTCCCACGACACGGGCGACTCGGTGGGAGCGCTGGGCTCCGCAGAGAATGCCAGCATGAGAGAGTCGCTGATGCTTGTCAGAAGCGCGCCACATAGTGACGACGCCGGTGCACAGGCTCTCTATGCACCTCTTCCCCATCCTACGCCCTTGGGTGCGCGTGTGTGGGGTGTGTGAAGGGGTGGGGGGAGGGAGATAGACAGGAGGGACGCGTGCAGGCCACGTGCGTATCCGCTCTCCCTTCTGCTGTCTCGCAGCGGCAACTATTCCAGTCACGGGCACGCCCATCAGGGGGAGGGGGAGCACACAAAATGCCATTAAACAGAAAACGCCAGAAATGAGGAGAGAAAGAGAGGGACGAGTGAGGAGCGTGCCGGTGGGTGGGTGGTAGTCCGCAAAGGGGGCAGAGGGGCAGGCTACGGGGGGGGGAGGGGTGGCCGAGAGGCGTAGATTGGGTTGGTGAGAAAGCGAAGGAGACACCTGAAGGACCCCCTCTGTGAATCTTGTGCAGTCGCGCGCCTGCAGGACCGAGATGCGCACCGACACAAACACACACACACACACGTGATGGCCAGCGCCTCCGCACAAACTCGATCTTCATCTCTTTCGTGTGTTTCCGTGGTTATAGTGTCGTGACAGGGGGAGAGAGGGGCCTGGAGGGTGCGGTGAGGCAGGTGGCTCCACGAGCCCCTTTCCGCACCCGCCCTCTCCCCTCCCTCGCGGACCACCGCGCCTTCACGTCCGTGAAAGAATACCGGCGAAACACAAACCAACGCAGCGAGGAACAGAGAGAAGCCGAGAGCCGGCCGCACCGATGTGCAGGTGTGCGTGCGGATAGGCCACCGAGAGAATTTACGTGAAAGGCGAAGAGAGAAAAGGGTGATGCTACCCACGCGCGCACACACGCCCACACACGGACACGCAGGAGGTGCCAAGTGCAAAGATGTAAACGGTGGTGGAGGGAAACAGTGGAGGCAGACCGGGGTGAGGTCTGCTGCGCTAGTCGCTCGTGGTCGCTGGCGCTGCTGATGCTGCTGCTGCGTCAGCAGGACGCACATCGACGAGGAAGACGGAGTGTCGCGCGCCGGCCTCAACAGCACGAATCGCCACCACTTCGTAATGCACCTCCGCTCTCGACGTGAAAGGCTCCAGCGCTTTTGCCGCAGCGGGGAGGCGGTGGTGTGCGGGTGGAGCCGCAGCGTCGCGCAGCGTCTGCTGCACAGCGGTAGCGACGCGCAGTACATTCCCGTCTCGCAGAACAGGCCGTGGTGCCACAACAACGTCATCTCCCGGCACGTCCCTGGCCTGCAGCGCAGGTGCACCAATCTGTCCGTGCAAGTTGTCGCCAAAGCCAAAGACACACGATGACGAGGCGACCGTCGACCTGTCGTACGAAGGCGCGGCTGCCGCGGAAGAGTGGCCCGCCGGGCTGCTCGCCCGCTGCTCGTGCATCCAGATGAGGTAGTGCGAGCGGCCCACCACCGAATGCACCGTCGCCTGACCTCCGGCGGCCACGGGAGCGTCCGAGAAAGCCAAACTCGTCCAAGTGCGCGTGAAACTGTCGTCGGTGCCGAGCCCAAGGTTGCCGCTCCCCATGATTTGCAGCAGTGGCACGTGTGGAGGGGCTATACCACAGGGCGGTGATGCCGCGCTCTTTTCGTCTTCTGCACGGGCGAGTGCCGCTGCCGATGCGGGCACCGAGGGGGCGCACGTCGCTCTGTAGCGCAATAGGCTTTCCTCTCCGGCATGTATTCCCATACACAAGCCACGGAGCGCCGCAGCAGCCGCACCGGCATCATCCCTGTGGGATGCATCTGGCACATCGGCAAAGACGTCCCGTGGGTGGGAGGCGGCTGCGTCCTCGATGTCAGAACAATAGTAGCAGCCCCAGTGCAGAACCAGCTGCTGCTCCCCGCCCTCTTTGCGGCACCGCCGCAGCGTGACGGCGGAGTGGTGATGCATCGCCTGCAGCTTTGCCACCTCCCATCGCCTTTGGACACCGCTGCTGGTCTGGAGGGCGGATGCTGTGGGAGGGAGACACATGCAGCCCGTTGCAGCGCGCTCATGGCACTGCCGGATCACGTCCTCTGCCAGTTCATGAGCTGTGCAACCTCGGTGAAGCAGTGCTGGGCGCAACTCCTCCGCACAAGTCGTAGGAAGCCGCACCGCGCTTTCCTCCAGATGGTCCACACCCTCCACCAGTTCGAAGAAGGCTGAGTTGAAGGGGAGACGGCGCTGCTTGACGGCGGCCGCAGCCTTCCACTTGAACTTGTAGGTGTCGTCCGTTGCGCCGTGCTGACCGTCATTGACGTTGCCGTGCGCCTGCTGCTGCTGCTGCTGCTGCAGGGATGAGCGCAGCGCGCGCTCCTGCCGCTGAGCTTTGGCCTGCAGCACCGCCCAGGCGTCGCCGTCGTAGCCGAGCTCGCCAAAGTCGCCTCGGCCGCATGCCATCAGTAGGGACGGGTAGTGAACAAGCTCACGACTGTCATTGGAGTTGGCCGGTGACTGCTGGGAGGCGGGACTCGATGCTGCTGTCGCGCGCAGGATGACTGCGTCACTCCAGGCGAGAAGGGTGTGGTGGGTGCCGCAGCTGATGTGCGTGAGGCGGCCGTAAAGCAGCCGCGCGTGTCGACCGCCCAGGTCGGAGTCGCACGCGCTCGGTAGGGCCGACATCATCGGCGAAGCTGCACGCGACGCTGTTGTCGTGTGCCTTGCATTGCCGTCAGCAGTCGTTTGGGGGAGCGCCGCGCAGAGTCGAGTCCACGTGTACACATTGTCCGTGTGCCCGAGGCCAAGCTGGCCGCAATCGTTCCGACCTGTCACGTAAACGCCGGCCGTCGAGCAGAGAAAAGAGTGATCGGCACCGCAGTGGATAGAGATGATGGCCGCGCACACGTCGGCCAACACCCCGTCCCCACCTGGACATTCGGGGAAGGGGATTCGCACAGGTCGATCCACGTGAGTCGGCACCGACGCCGCCGTCGCACCTGCGTTGCCGAGAGCACCGTCCACGGCAGCCGCTGCTGTGCTTGCAGTGGATGGCCGGCCCAGGCCGAGTTGGCCATCCTCATGCAGTCCCCAGCCGTAGAGTCCAGTGCTCGTCAGCACCAAGGTGTGATATGCTCCACAGGCCACCTGACGAATCTTTCCTACGGTGGAAGCGGAAGCGAAGGTGGGCAGGAAGTCGTCTAGTAGTGCAATCTCGCTCATGGTCGACGGGGCGTCCTGCCCAATACCGAGTCGGCCGCCATGCCCGCAGCCGCACACGGCAATCGCTGTGTAGACTGACCCTGCCGCCATGGTGGAGGCTGAGGTCAAGTCGTCCACTGACATGTCCGTGTCGCGCAGAGGAGGGGAGGGGGTGAGTAACCGAGTGAGAAAGGCTGTATGCGTCTACGGAGAAGGATGCTGCAACGCTACTGTCATCCGTGCGGAGGAACGGGTGGGGGCTTTACGGAGAGAGAAGTACACTGCCCCGAGGTGGTCCCCTGCTTTAGGGAGCGTGGTGGATTCGTGACGGCGGTGCCAGCATGCGCTGCAATGTACACGGGCACTGTGCCTGAAGCACAGAGGTATCGTGGCAATGGATTCGTGCCCTACACCGAGGAGGAATACAACGAGAGGCAGAGAGGGACGGTTGGGACGGGGCGACAAGGAGCACGGGCATGAGACAGGTGAGCTCTGTGTCTTCGGTGGCAAACGATAAGGCCGCACATACACAGACACCTACGCCGCTACCTGGCTGTGATAAATTTGCTTGGGAACTCCTCCTCTCGCCCAACCGTATGGGAACTTAACGTAGCACGTGTGCACACACCCATGTCGCATGAGGGGGTTGATGCAGCCGGCTTGGGAGGCGACCGGAATGATTCGAAGGCGCGGAAAGCACGATATGTCGCTTCTCCAGCTGCTACACACACACACACACACATATATATACACAAGTTCATGTGCGTGAACGGATGCTGTAAACCCGGTCCCGGCTTTGCGCGACTCTTGCGGCTGCTGCCTCTAATCCACTTCTTACGTCCACGCGCCTCTTCAGGGTAGTGTCTTAAGCGATACCCTCCATGAGCAAGGAAGGGAGAGTTCTTTATGATGCGAGCGTCCAGTGGGCCCATGCACGAGGAGGAGGGAGAAGGGAGAAGGGAGTAGAGCACAGCGTTAATCTGCTTAATAGAGGTAAAAGAAAACATAACACAGTGACACGCATTAGACAGGCCACACACACACACACACACAGCGCCAAAACGACAGACAAACAACACCATCGACACTGCCTCGGACCCGCGCTCGCGCTGTCCATCTAGACCAGCGTGCGCCGCACCCCCCCCCCACCGACACACCACTTCCTCCGCGCACTAAGTGTTACTCCTTTTCTTAAACGACGCAGCAGGACCAACCATACACACACACACACACAAAATAACGTTGGCGCTAGTAGAGTTCCGTCTTCAGGTGTGCACCAACACGACACGCAGTACCGCAGACGTGGCTTCATCGTTCCTATGTACCGATTTGGCAAGCGTCAGCGTCAACAATGTCACTCCGTCCACGCCGTCACCACGCCGTCTTCGGTGGACGTAAAGAGCCACGCAAGCGTGGGATGCCACGCCACCGCGTACACCGGCCGCTGATGCTTCAGGATCTTCACTGGCACGACCAGCGCGTTCTTGTTGTAGTCGTCGTATACCATGCCATGAAACACATGCACCTGGCCATCCGAGGCGCCCGTGGCGAAGAGCGGGTAGGCGTTCGTTTTGGGGTGAAAGGCGAGCGCGTTCACAACGCCCCTGTGCGAACGCATACGCTTGTACGGCTTGTCGGAGAAGTCCATGTCAAACCACGATGTGTGGCTGGTCGTGTCGCCGACGAGGAAGTTGTCGCCCTCGGGGTGGATGGACAGGCACGTCGTGACACCGCCTGAGGCCTTGAAGCGCCGCTGCAGCCGGTGCGCCATAAGGTTGTAGCACCGCACGGAGTTGGTCGTCGCGAGGAAGAAGATGGGTTCCCGCGGGTGGAAGCGGCAGTCCGTGACAACTTCAGAGAATTTGCGGAACGGACAGAACACCTTGCGCTTCGAGAGCTGCAGCATGATCGTCTGGCGGTACTTCACGTGATCCTTGGGACACAGAGCGCACAGGTAGTCGCCCTTGATGTGGAAGCAGAACTTCTTCACCTTGGCGTGCATCGCGATCTTCACCACGATACCTGCATTGCGCTCCTTAGCGCTGGCATCGACGAACTCGGCGCGCTTCTCGCGCTCCTCGATATCGTGCAGGTCGGCCGTCGCCTCGTGCGCTGTCTCGTCCGCGTCGAGCGTCGTCTGCGTCACCGCGCGACCGCCGAGCGTGTCCACGGCACCAAGCGCGTGCGCCGCCTCCCGCTGACCTGCCGACAGCCCTGGTGCGCGCAGGAAGCGAATCGTGTGGTCGTTCACCAGGGTATGAGCCGCGAAGGTCGGCACAATGAACACGAGGCTGTACTCCACTGCGGCAGCGAGGATGTTGAGGGACGTGGAGGGGCAAAACTCCACCTGCTGCACCGGCGCCCCCATGTCGTACCGCTTCATGAGACGGCCCGTCTGCACCTCGAAGACGCGCACGAGATGGTCGTCGCAGCCGGTTGCGAGGTACTGCCCGTTTGGGCTCACCGACACGCTACGCACTGTCGCTGTGTGCCCCTTGTAGTGAAAGGAGAGCTTCTCCGGGTACGGCCGCAGGTCCTTCGGGTCCGGCAGCTCCGGCAGCAGCTTATCAGGGTCCACCACGAGTCGCGTGCGCTGCGCACGAGGGAAGAAGGCGAGGTCCAGGCAGCGCTGGTAGCGATCTTGGATGGTGTGGTGATAGAAGGGAACGTGGCGCAAGGCGTCGAAGGACTGCGGCAGAAAGTGCTCCTTTCGATCAATGGCACGCAGGCGAGCCTGGCGCTGCTTTGCCCGCTCACTCGGCAGGTACTCGGGCGGTGGGCGGTAACTCTCGAACGTGCCCGGCGGCGGAAGCTTCGGCTTTGGGACGCGGTTGAAGTACTTGAAGTGCGTGTGCGTGTCCATCTCCACGTGGCCGTCGTCCCAGAGAAGCTGATCCTCTTCCTCCTTCTCTTCCTTGCCCGGGCGCAGCTTGCGCTCCGCTTCCTCTTTGCGCAGGCGCCGCACCATCTTCGCAATCACCTTCATGTCGTGCAGTGCCGGCACGAACGCCCTCTTGGACGGGCCACCACTGCGGGCGAGCGGGTGGTTGAGAGGATCAAAGACGACTGTGTCCTCCTGCACCTCCGAGTACATGTCGTAGTTGGGGTTCGTTGTGCGGTTGCGCTGCAGGTTGAAGATGAGCTGCAGGTCGGCGTTCGACAGCGTCTTCTTCTCGTCGTGCAGGGCGTCGTAGATGGTGCGCATCGCGTTTGGATCGTCCGTCGCCTCCAGCAGCCGCTCCAGCGCAGATCGCTCCTTCTTCATCAGCTTCTTACCCTCGATGTCGTAGCCAATGTGGTCCTCATCCTTGTACCACTCCAGCGGAATGTCGCCGACGCGGTTCAGCGTCGGCTCGTCCTCGCTACTGTCCGACTCTTCGAGGTGCTGTATCGCCCCCAGACGTACTACACGGCCGTTGTCGTCATCACCGTTGATACCGGCAGCGGCGTTCGCGAGCTCCTCGGCGTGTGGGAAGAGGATGACATTATCCTCGTTCGCCCTGCCATCCTCGCTGTCGGCGCCGGTGTCGCTGTCTTGCAGGATAATGTCGTGAAGGCGCTCGTAGCCGTGTGCGTTGTGTTTGCTCTCGGCTGTGTATCCAGTGAACACCACCGTGTCGTCGCGGGGGCTATCGAAGCTGGAGCTGATGTGGCTGCTCGCGCTCGCACTGGCGCTGCTGGTGGCACCCTCCATGCGTTCCTCTGTGCGTGGGGTAAGAGCTGCAGTTGTCGGAGCAGGCGCACTACGCTTCGGCGACGGCTTGCCTTTTGGCGACGTCATTGTAGACTGGAGGGAGGAGGACGAGACGGTGGTGGTGGTGGTGGTGGCGGTGCTTGGCGCACTCGCCACCGCCATCTGCCGCGACGACGGCGACTTTGAGACGAGGCGACGCTTCGGAGGCATCCTACACGGTGACTCTTCTCTGCGTATGCGTGTGGGCGTATTACTGCCACTTCTCCCGTACCTGGGGTTATGATGGTCGAATGCAACGGCGGAGACGCTGCGTGCAACTTAAACGTCGATGGGCAACACCTGCGTGCGTGCGTGCGTGAGGAGCAGGTGATCAAAGACCAAAAGGGAAAGACACGAAAGCGGATGGGGTGAGGTTGTGTGCAGGGGTGTCAAGTGAGTCGGAGTCAAGAGGCGGAATGGCTCAAGTCACCTTCTGCAGACTCGACGAGCGCGAAAGAGGGGCCAGGGAGAGGGTGAAGAGGTTCACCTTCGTATCCTTCGTGATGCCGTTCGTTTCACCTTCTCGCCCGTTATGTCTCTTACCATGTCGTGCGCGACGGGGCTGACGCACACGCGGGACCGTGGCAGCCTGCGCCACCCCCCTTCCCTCCCTTTCCCACACACACCGGAAGAAGAAGCACATGCTGTAGCACGCCTTGCGGTTACATGTCTTTCGTCTGTTTAGCTTACAGAAGGAAATCAGTGTCATAAAAGAGGCATCACACAACGGGCGACACCGACGCCGCCGAGGCCGTCAAAACCACCACCACGACACGCCATGACAAAGGACGGCAATGACGGGAACAGCGTGCTTGTCGTGTGCGCATGGAAAGCACGAAACCGAGAGAGGGAGCGAGAGAGCTGCAGGCGGAAGGCGAAGAGGGAGGAGGCGTGCCCGTACGTGCACGTGCCAGCAAAAAAGTACCCGTTACACATGCGTGAGTTCTTGGGCGGGCACGGCTTTCATGAGGGGTGCGGGCCAGCGGCTGCCATCGGAGCTTCGCCACGCCACTGTACACCTACGGCAGTAGGCCCCTCTCCACCCCACCGCACCCTCACTCACATGGAAGCGCACTTCGGCGTTGTCCGTGAGGTGGATGGGAGTAGATGGACGTAGAGCGACACAGTGCCGTCCACACACACGCACACCCATCACCGCCACAAAGAGCAACAACCACATAAGAAGCCTCATATCACACAGAGACATGAACGACATAGCGGCAGAGTCCTGGAGCTCGTCCGCCTCACCACTGAAATCATCACCGGACTTCCACTATCCTGGCAGCTATCGTTCACGATGCCGGGGGTGGGGCGAGGTGGGGGAGGTGCGTGGGCCACACAGGCCACTGGGTTCCCCCAAACAAGGCAACACAAACACATAAGCACACAGGCAGTTAGCATAGGAAAGCACACATTACGAGATAGAAAAAGGACGCACCAGCGCGCACGCCGCACCCACCCACCCACCCACCTACACATACACACACACACCTACACAATGAGGGGTGAGGGGGAGGGAGGGCAAAAGAAGAAAATGAGACCAACAACAGAAAGAAGCGCGCACAGGCGACTTGTCCATGCAAAAAAAAAAGGTGGTGGAGGGAGAACGAACGTTAACGACACGGAGAAGTGGCAGCGCTGCCCATCCGTTATTGTTAAACACACAAATTTCCCCTGCGTGTATGCGTGCATGTGTGTGTGTGCAGGGTTTCCCGCAGCTGAGGCGGGGGCGAGAGAGAGAGACGCAAGACAGACACGTTCCTGCGAACAACGAAAATAAATGATACAAAGAAGTTTGTGCGCGGAAGGGTGGTGGTGATCGAGGACGGGAGAAAGAGGGAGCAGCAGCACCGTACACACAGATATGCCCGCTGTGCTGCACTACCTGCTTCCTCTCTGGTTTCTCACGTAGTGATACTGCGTCGCTCGCTGCGACTCGAACCGCCGCACCAGCATACGCCCACGCAAAGAGTTACGGAAGCACAACAATAGGCAGCAGCACGCGTGACGTAAAGAGAAGAACACGCACTCTGCTGAGAGCGTGCGCATCACCGTTAAGCTTTCCCAATAAACCTCGTCACTCATCCTGCAGTGATGATCGCCTGGGCACGCGCACGAACGCAGACGGAGAGACGCCCTCTGTCGCTCTCTCACTCAGTCAGGTTGTAGTCATCATCGTCATCGTCCGGCTGCGGGTCGGCGGCGGCCTCGTAGTCCAGCATCGCCTGCAGCGTTGCCAGCCGCGCCAGCTCTTCCTCGGTCGGCTCTTGGTGCGGAAGTATAGAGTGCATCTCGCAGTCTTGCGACCTCCGACCAGAGTGCGCCTCGCCGCTAAGGTCAAGGTCACGCATGCTGTCGCTCAGCGAGACGGACTTGCACGTCATGGAAGAAAGCTCGTGGCTGTTCGCGCGCGGTCGCCCAGCCCCGTTCGGCGTTGTCACCGGTGAAGGCGTCCGCAACTTCTGTCGTGGGGTAGGACGGCTGGAGATATGGATGGGACCGTTGGCCGCGGGATGCGGTGCAACGGTGCAAGACAGCGACGCCACCTCATCGTCCGGCTTGTCCGTCTCCATTGGCTTCATCTGCAGGGCCTCGCTGGCCGGCATCGCAGTTGCGTTCGAGGCCGGCGTGCCATCGTTTGCCGAGGGGCTCGCCGGGATAGCGTTGATTGTCATGGCTATAATTGTGGGTGAGCTCCCGGTGACGAGGCGATGCACCTCAGCAACGCGCGGCTTCGCCCTGTTCGCTGCCGTGCCATCTGCCGCTGTTGCCTTGACGCTCGCCTTCTGCGGTGAGGACGACGTCTTTTCGGCGAACGAGTTCTTTCTAACGTGGGTGGGCGAGAGCTGCGGCGTGTGCACGCGCAGCGGATGAGGCGACTTAGCGGCCGCCGGCGTGGAGGTCGCCGTCCCGCCGCTCTCTGACGGTGTGGTGCTGCTGCGGGTGGTGGACGTGTGTGACAGCGCCGCCGCACCGCTGCGAGCGTCCGATGAGCGACGACGGTGACGCAGTATGTCTTTCTCCATTAGCTTGAAGATAGTGGCGGGGGCAGGCTGGCCCTCGCGACCGGTCAAGGGAGTTGGCGCGACATAAGGGGCGGCGGGCGCCGACGCGTTGTTCGCGGCAACAGAGGGACTTGTGACGGTTTGGCCGGAGGTGGCGAGGAGTGCGGCAGGGATTGTGCCTATGGGCGTTGTTGTGTCAGCGGCACCAGAGTCCTGCGCGGCAGAGGTGGTGTTTGGCGTCATCAATGTGGCCGGCGTGCGAGGCGGCAGGACCGTGCTGGGGCTACCGTTAGAGCTGCCGTTACGCGAGGTTGTCAGCAGTGGACCCAGCAACGGTGGTCGAACCCGGGAGGGCAGCGCGGAACTCGTGCGGACGCCCGGCGACGGCGGCGGCGACGACATCGGCATCGGCACCGGCACCGGCGCGGCGACGGTGCTGTTGTAGTAGAGGCGGCTATTAGCGGACTCCAGTGTGGCCAGGCTCTGGATCGTGTCATACACGAGCTGCACATCTGAGTTGGGAGACGGATAGATGCGCTTGAAATTCTTCAGCTTGGTGTCCTCAAAGTCGCGGCGGGCATGCACGTAGGGCGGTATCTCCTCCTCTGCGTTCGCGCGGCCCGTTGCCGCGGGGCTGTGGTCGGGTGAGTCCGAGTTGTCGGCGCCAGCGCCGCGCGAGGTATTCTTCTTGAGCTGGCTCCCGTAGAGCGGGTGGTTGCTTGCCCACGGTGGCATATTGCGCTTCGCGAACTCGTCGCGCTCCCGCTGCCGGTCCCTCTCGTAATCGGTGGCCTTACAGTCGATGATGCTCCATACCTCCGAGATCAGCTTGCTCTTGATTTCGTAATCCAGCGGTGTCTCGGTGGCGAAGGACGGGGTGTGATTGACCTCCATGAGCCACGGCTTCATCTTATTGTCGATCAGGATGTCGAAGCCGAGTACCTCGAAGCAGCAGTAGCCCTCGTTGAAGCCGGTGGGAAAGCACGAGTCGTACACCTTGGCAATGATCGGCTGCGCCGCGAGGATTGTCTTGACGACGATAAAGCCGACCTCGTTCCAGAAGACGTCCGGCGAGTGGCCGCCCTCGGCGAGCCAGCGGTTGAGGAAGCCGAAGTTGCGCTTGTTGCCGACGTCCATGTGCTCGACATTCGTGTTGAAGACGAATTCCGAGCTCTTCTTGTTCACGGCGTAGTTTGTGAGGTGCTTGCAGGCTTGCTTCACGTTCTCCTCGTTCGGGGTCTCATACGGCTCTGTGCAGATGCGCACGAGACCGTCGTTGAAGAGAAAGATGGACGGATGACGAATCGAGGTGAGCAGCACGTACACACGGAGATCGAACTTCTTGCCTTCCAGCAGCAGGGGGCGGTGCACGTACTCCTGCACAATGTAGTTGTCGAGGATGTGCTCGTCCAGCGCCGTCAGCGGATCGCGCGCCACGACGATGCCGCGGCCCTGGCAGCCAGAGTTCGGCTTCAAGATGAAGTACTTGAGGATGCGACGCTGACGGACGGCTGTCATGTACTGCGTGAACTGCATCCGCTCGCTCCGCATCGACCACGTGCGCGGGTAGTAGGCGAAGTGCGAGGGCAGCTTGCGGCGCATCTTCCCCAGCGTCGTGCTCAGGTGCCCCTTGCGGCAGAGCAGATACATGGATGGGAAGTGGTTGGTGCGTTGCCAGTTTCTCAGCCGCACGAGCCTCATGAGGGACAGCACTGTATCGCTCCAGCAGAGGTTGAACTTGTACTCGTTCAGCTCGTCTTCCGTTGTCTCCATCTCGAAGCCCATCTCTTCCGCAATCTTACGGATGAGAGGGTACTTTGTGAGGCACACGTTCAGCACCTTGCGCGGCTGGCGGGAGCGGCGGGCGAGTGCGTTGGACGGGCGTGACGAGTGGAGCGCCACCTTGTACGCGTCTGACGGACGCGTTAGGTCAGTCATGCGGGCCACGTGCATGATGGAAGAGGGGCGGGAGATAACGATGTGCTTGTCGCGGTGTATCTCGGCGGTCATGATCGCTTCCTTCTGCAGCACGTCAGAGGCGGCCGACGCCTTCGCGTTTTCCGCCGTGTCGGCGGTTTTGAAAGCTGGGATCAGCACCGAGGGTGTGGCGACCTCGACCACTTCGCGTGAAACGCCGTTGCCTCCGTCGCCCCTCACCTTTGACTGCTCGGCGGGGGCGACGTCAGGGCGTTGCGACTGTGGACTACCCACGCTGATGGTGATGGACGAATGGGAGGGAGAAGATGCCAAGTGCTCGAAGCTCGCGTCCGTCGCAGACGCAGACGCGGACGCGGAGACAGGCACTGGTTCAAGCGCAGCGCTCTTGGATGCGGCGGATGCTGCTTCAACACCAACCACGCTGTGGCGCTGATGAGGCTGGTTGGAGGCGCTTTCTGCCGTAGCGGGGGCCCGCGGAGAGGTGTGGATGGCCTGGATGTGCTTTGGGATCGAGTGCATATACCACGCCGCGTGCCCAGCGACGGTGGAGGCACCGTTGGCAGCAGGCGGGTGGGCTGGCGACGTCCGCTGCATGCGCTGCCGTTGAGGCGCGGTCATGGTGGTCTCTGCAGCACCGTCCGCAGATGTCGAGGGGTCAAGAAAGCGGGTGCGGCGCTGGCGCGGAGGACAGCTGCTCTTCATAGCGCTGCCGTTGCCCGTTAGATCTCCTGCGGCACCCACGAGCACCCGGCGCGACAGCTTTGGCTTTTCCACCGGAGCTGCCGTCCAGCGCACGCGCGACTCCAGCTGCGCCGACAGAGTTCGGGTAGCGGGTGAGGGGGCAGAGAAGTGCTTATGGGCGGCCTGCAATTCAGTGGCCACGCGTCGCGAAGCCGGGGACGATCGACCCTGCGGTTTCCACGGCGAAGCGCCTTTGGATGCCGCAGCGGCGCCATTGCTGACGTTCTTTCCGCTTGAAGTCGCAGCGGCCGCGCCTGCAGACGACCTCCCGTTGCTGTGGCCGTTTGTCTTTGCGGCTGAGGCCGGGTAGACGTCGGAATGGTGCGGGGCACCGGACTCGACTTGATATGGGATGTGAATCCGAACCGTAGCAGGTGCTGGTGGTGGAGCTGCCTCCGTAGCAGGTGCGTCTTCCGTCGCCGTCGCCACTGCTGCGGACCCGAGGTCGGGGTCGAGGTCGAGTGCCGCGAGTGCACTCCCTGGTGCCACGGATTCTGCAACAGACGTCATGATTGGCAGCGGTGAGGAGCTGTTGAAAGTGAAGGAGGGGGGGGGTAAGAGAGAGGGAGAGAGTCTACTCAGTCCAAAGAGCGTCGAGAAAATCGGAAGGAGGAGGTGGAGTGGGTGGGTGGGATCGGAGGAAGAAGTGACGCACTACGAGTAAAAACAACAAACAAAAAAATGAAGGACAGGAAGCAAGCAAGAGAAGGGAGGGGGAGGGGGATGAAGAGGTGTGTGTGTGTGTGTGTGTGTGTACCACAATGATGACAACAAGAGCAACAACAACGCGTTGCACTTCCGTGTGCGCATACAAAAATGATTTTTTTTGTTTCCTTTTAAAGAAAACGCGCGCGCGCACACAAAAACCGAGAAAGAGAGATAGAGATGTCAGAGGAGGAGGAGGAGGAGGAGGAGGGAGGAGGCAGCAGGTGAGCGGTATACGTACTGGCGGAGCCTGCAGGCGGGTGCGCGGCGAACAGAACACAGACAGACGTATTGTTTTCTGAGGAGGAGCACGCTTGATGGGACGCTCGAGGCGAGCCTCTCAGAAACAATCAAGACAAGCAAAAAAAAAAACAAAATGTGACGCGCGCGGTTCTTCTTTCTGCCCGTGCGTTGTGTGTGTGTGGGCGTGCGTGTGTGCGTGCCCCTCTCCGCCTTCTGTCGCTGCCCTGCTGGCCTCTTTGTTTTCGGGGGAAGGGGTGATGGGGGATGGTGGCGCTCTGCCAACGAAAGAGGAGAGAGACGCACGAGAGGGAGCGAGCGAGCGCGGCGGTAGTGCCTGGATGTTTGCCTTTGCCCGTGTGCACGTCTGCCTACGCGAAGACGACTCCACAACCACGACAACCAGGAGCGGACGTGCCGCGTACACGTGTGCTCCTCTGCTGCTTTCGTTTCTTCCTTATATCCGATTCGGCAGACGTTGGAGGGTTTCTCTCTCTGTGTGTCTGCGCGTGTGTGGCCCACGAGGGTCGGGGGAGGGGAAGGAAGAGGAGGGAGAGAGATATGAGAGGGAGGAGGGCAGCGGCGGCGGCGGCTGGAGTTGTCGTGACGGTGCGTTCGAGTCTAAGATCTAATCCGTCGAAAAGAGGGACGTGAAACGAAGAAGGGAGAGCTGTATATATATGTGTGTGTGTGTGGAAGAAGAAAAGAGGGAGAGTCCGACGGAGAGCGGGATAGCGCGTGCGAGTCGGGAAGCAACAGCAGCAGCAGCAGCAGCTAAACACGCGAACAGGAGCGTTGAGGAAGGCGAACAGTAGACACCACCGCCACAACCAAAAAAAAAAGATACGCTAAACACAGGAAGACACTCGCAAGACAAGAGGAGAGAGCGTGCGTACAAAGGTTGGAGGCGGGAGAGAGGCGGGAGAAGGGGGAGAGAGGGAGACGAGAAAAAAAAGAAAGGCAGAGGGAGTGTTGTGCTGGCTTCCGTACGAGGGCCTACGTGCGTGCGCAGATGGGGCTGGGATAGACGACACTGTATGGTCTGCTTTGGATGCACTACAAAGAAGAGGAGAAAGAGGGAGGAGGGTGTGGGGAGAATGCGGCCGTCGTTGAAGCGCTGCGCCTCCGCCTACTTTACTTACTACTCTGCCACCCGCTCGCCCTCTTCTTGCTGGTGATACAGCGACACACAGCAGGAGAAGGTGAAGGGAACAGGGACGAGGCACTGACCGAGGGCTCGGGGGCTGGGAGCTGATGGTGCACACGTGTGTGTGTTTATGTCCAGGTTCGTGGGACGGAGAAAGAGAGTGATGGTACAGAGAGAGGGGGAGGGGCCTGCCTTGCGTGCGAGTATGTGTGCGCTTGGGTACACGGCTCCGTCGTGTGCGAGTGCCTTTGTGTACCGCGTGTGGAAGGCGGACCCACGCACGCACACGAAGAGGAGGAAAGCGAAAATGAATCGCCCACAACCAAGGCGAAGATTAGGGGTGCCTAGAAGACGACGTCACTGGCGAACACGCGCGGACGTCGGGGGATAAAGAGAGGGAGCCAGCGAGAGGGACGAGGGAGGGGAGCGTGTGATCAAGCAAGGAGCGTCTTCACAACAAACACAAAAAGTCGCCACAAGACAGAACGCGAGCACCAGCAACCACAACATATAAAGCAAAACCAAAAAGGCAGCGCCCACAAAGAACAAGTTAAGCGTTTCTTCCCTTATACGTGTGCGCGTGCGCGCGCGCGTGTGTGTGTGTGCGTGTGCGTGTGACGGCGGCGTCACGGCGACGGCGTTAGCCGATCAACACGCCGCGGAAGGGAGGCGAAGAGCGCGCGTGGGACAAACCACAACAAAATGGGGAATGACCAAGCAACACAAAACACAAAACGCAAAACAAGAAAAAACCGAAAAAAAAAACCATAAAAAATACAAAGCGAAAACGAGAGAGAGAGAGACGTCGCAACACTTCGCTGCTCGGCGTGGGTGAGTGGTGGTGGTGGGGGGGAGGGGCGAGTGTGGGAGAGGGAGAGAAGGTGGCATATGGAGGTGGTATAGCGTGGGCAGTAGTGCGGGGTGGGGGACAGCGTGTGCATTTGGAGGAGAAAGAAAAAAGGCGCCCCTACCCCACCGTGTGGAACAACCTCCACGCGCGAGGGATGCGCATGCGGCTGTATATGGGTCGAGGCGGCCATGAGCTGTGCTTCATGGCGGGCTGGATCAGAAAGAAACCATGCATGCCTGGTGCACACTCGCACACGCTCTCCATCTCTAGGCAGCTCTGAGGCACACCTCGAGGGGGCTCGTGCTGCACAGACAGACACCTGACACGCGCCACCCCTCCTGCATCCCGGCCGCAGGATGGATACGGAGAGCGGGTAGAGAACAAAGCCACATCGCCTTTTAAAAAAATTCTTCTTTCGTTCTGTACGAATAACGTAACCGAATGCCACGTGCTGAACAGCAGCGACACACACACACACACACACACATGCGAAGAGGTGGTGTGGTCATCCATGCAGAGACTGCCACGTGACACTCAGTGTCTTCGAATGTACATAGGGCTAACTACATGAAGCCCCCTTTTTCGCCCGCAACGCCATCAGCACCGGGATGACGGAGGGCACCTCCGTGCGTGGTATCTCGCGGTCCAGCACATCCACACTCTGTGTGGGAGGCAGCCAGGCAGCCCCCCTATCTCTGCCAAATGGCGAACCACCTTTGGTGGTGACACGGTCAGGTGCCTACGACGTAGGGGAGGTCAGAGCAACGCACGGTGACTGATGTCGGCGGTCATGTCCTGGATAGTGTTGCGCTGGAGAGACTCGCAACAGCGAACATGCATGTGCCATCCATATGATGGGCAGAGCGTCTCAACGTGACTGCAACGTACCCCACCCGGCACGTTGAGAGGAGCGGCTGTGAGGCGAGGGGTGGGTGGGTAGAGTTCGAGGCAGAGACCGTACTTGGATGACCGAGTCGGCATATTGCTGTAATGCGTGTCTCGGGCTGCTTCGCACGGCGCGATGTGGTGGGGGCGTGTGATCGGCTGTGTAGTGGTGGAGTGTGTGTGGAGGGGGGGGTTTGAACTCACGCGCCCTACGGCGGCGAAACGAACACGTTGGAGCGACGAAAGAAAATACAGGCGACAACACCTGACGTGCCAGACGCACGTACGCGGCAAACAATAGTCCCACACCAACGACCGCCAGCGAAGCATCCCTGTGTCTCAGAACGGGAGCACAATGCAGTGCGGGTTGCTGGTGGCTAGCAGCGCCAGCTGCAGGGACTCGGGTACCAGGGACTTCGGCATGACCAGCACCTCCGGCTTCAGCGACCCGACCTGCTTTATAATCTGCGGGAGTGCCACTTCCGGCTCTGAATCGAGGCTGAGGAGCGGGCTCTTTTTGGAGGCCTTGAGCATACAGACCGTCACCGGAGAGGCTGCTCCTCGCGGCGCGGGTGCCATTGTAGCGCTGCCCTCAACACACATCGCCGCAGCACCATCTTCCGGCTGCTGCCGCTGCTCTATCCTATCGGCTTCACCGACAGCGGCAGGGTTGATGCTGCTCACCGGCAACAACGGAGGCGCAGCTGCATTGGCAGGGGGGATCGATTTGCATTCCACGAAGGGGAGCGACTCAAGATACCGCTTGTAGGCTTCAAGAGGGCTGATCCGCGTCGAGCCATCTTCCCCACCGGAAGCGCCGGGGCCAGCAGCGACGTGGCCGCTGTTCTCGCTGCGATCTGGTTCCGTTATGCTGTCGCCATCCTGCGAGCTCGACGTGGCGATCACGGCAAACGTGATCGGTTCTACCTGCGGAGCAGAGTGGAGGCGCATGCAGCGAGTCTGCAGGTACTGTACCGTCGCCGCTACCGTTTCCTGGACGTGCATGGGCACCTGTGGAGGTGCCACTGACGGCGTCTCGATCGAGGCAGTCGTTTGCGGGGCCACCTCCTCGTTGGCGCTCCTCGTCTCGGCTGCCGCGGCTGACTCCCATCGTGCGTCTGAGGGCACAGTCACTACGATCGTGAAGCGACGCGGGGTCGCTGCGGCTGTCGTCGTCGAAGTCGACAACGCGGGGCGCCACTTAACACCGTCCTTTTTCACGTAGTACAGAGGGTAGAGGCTGCGCAGCTCGAGAAGGACCCCCTGCGCCACCGCCCCGACGGTGCACACCTTCCCATCTTGCCGCTGACCGACTCCGAGAAGGACGGCTGTGACATGGTGGTGCGCCGCGCGCGCGGTGGCGAACTTCACCACCGCCATGGCTCTCTTCTCGTTTTCTGGGATGCTGACGGGGGCTTCTTGTCTCTCTGGCGCTGTGCCGCCGCCGGTGTTGTTGCTGTTTCCAGCAGAGATCTCCGCTGCCGTGTCGATTTGCCTCTGCGATGGGCGACGATCGGAGCGACGGTGAGCCGCAACAGCACCGCCAGGCAAACAAGAGGCGTGCTTCTGCCCTTGCCCAGACCTGCCGTGCGCTGCCTGCAAAGCCGCGGCACCGCCTGTTGGCGCAGCGCCAGCTTCGGGGAGTACGCTGTGGTCGGTGTTGTCACGGGCGAAGACAGTCGAGGCACAAGCCGTCTCCACTGTGTAGTGCAGTTTGTTCTTCAAGTACTTGTTTGAATGAATGTATCGCAGCGTCGTGGTGAGCACGTCGGCACACGGCATGGAGCTACCGCCGTGCTCGCCGGCACCAGCGGAGGTGTGAGCAGCTGCTGCGGCAGCGCTGCTAACCGATCGGCGAGGCGCATACATGCCCTCGGCACCAACGCTGGGGTGAAGGATGCTCGTTCGCGTCACTGGGGCATCCCAGACGTGGAGGAGTAGGAGCGAGCCTTCCTGCGATGGCATCGACGATGAGGGGGTGGCGTTGCCGGCGCACGCCACCTCGATCGATCGCAGAGACCCCTCCGAGCCGTCGCACAGTACGAGCGTCGTCATGACGACGGTGAGTGTAGCGGCAAGAAAGGAATACCAGTGCAGAGGAAGCAGTCCGCGGCACACACCACCGCACAGCCGCACCGTGCAGGGATGCTAGAGTGGGTTAGGAGGCGGTGGTGGTCGATAACAATGCAGTGCTGCGGTGCGTGTTGGTGTCTGTGCAGTCGCCTTCACCATCGCAGGGTGAGCGAATCTCCTCCGAACCTTTTCCTTCGCAGCAGAAGCAGCAGCAGCAGCAAACCCGCAAGCGCCGTCGCACGCATGCGCTGAGGGTGCGCATCGACGGACGCGGAGCAGAGGACATGTTTCGTGAAGCCCGAGAGAAAGAGGGAAGAGAGGGGAGGGGAGAGGAGAGGAGAGGAAAGAGATGCGGCATCACGCGGGCACGGCGACGACAGAAGGGGCAAAAGGGCGACCAGTGAGACACATAAACAATATACTCACTCAGCTCCGACTGTACGCACCGGTGTGCAGGGAGCATCACCCCAGGCCGGCGTCGTGGCCCGCGGTGGGAAGGGCTGAGAGGGTGGTGGTGGTGGTGGCGAAGAATACGTAAGGGCGCTTCTCCACGCTGCAACTACTTAGCCTTTACGGACGCTTTCATCGCCCTTCACTTTATTCCTCACTTCTTCGCAGACTCTCATGACGGCGGCTGAGGGAGGGCGGGGCGGGGGGGGGGACGCACCTGCTCAGAGTGTGGTATCGCAGGGCCCAGCCCCCCTTATCCCTGCCCCATGCCAAACCACGCCTGGTGGTGACCGGGCCAAAGTGCCGACAACGTAGCAAGGTCAGAGCGAGGCATATCGCTGCTGATGTCCGCGGGCCAGGCTCCGGATGGCGCTGCGTCGGAGCGGCCTGCTACAGTGCACAACGCTTGTGCCATCCCAACGATGGGTAGAGCTCGAGGCAGAGGGGGGGGAGGGCGTGCTCAGCCGGGTCGGCGCATTGCTTTCATGCGTGTCTGCGGCGGCGTCGCACCACGCGGATGGTGGTGGGGATGGCCTGTGACTTGTCTGGGGTCAAGCGACGCTTGGCTCATGCTCTATGGACGAATGGACATGCTGTACCTCATAAAGCCTTATCACGGATTGTACGGTGGCTTCTTCACGGCTCGAACGCTGCAGCCGCTTACTCCTCCGTAGACGTCGCCCCGCGTAGGACGCTGAGGTGTGGTGGTACGTGCTGAGCCAGGCAACCCCCAACAATGCTCAGCCTTACGGAAGCGAGGGGAGGAGAGGACGGCGGAGGCCAGGCAGGACGCACGCAGGTCAGAGACGAAAGGCTGCAGGCAGCAATGGCCGCACCCGTCTACGTCTCTCCACGCGCGCGCAGAGACCTGAGTTCTAAAAGTCCACCTCGCGCGGCACCGGATCGATGAGTACCCACCCCGTCTTATCGTGCGGCTTGACCCCCGCTGCCGCCTCTCTCTCCTTGTAGATCTCGCGCATAATCTCGTACAGGGCCTTGGTGTCGAGGGAGCAGTACTCCAGCAATTGAATGCGCAGGGTTTGCCACATGCGGTCTCGCTCCTCCTTGGTCATGGTGGTGCGCACGCTCTCGGACCAGTTCGGCGTTTGCTGAGTACCGCCAGAGAGGCTCAGCTTCGCCCGCTCGAGGTCCTGCACGGTGCCGCCGCCTTCCATGTGATGCCAGAGCCGGTACACGCCCATCGCGTTCTCGCCTTTCTGCTCGTCCTGGCCCTCTCCGGCGCTGCCCTTGGCCACGGAGGCATCAGACACAGGCGCCGCATTTCCTCTGCCACCCACACCAAGCAAGCCATCATTTGCCGTCACCATCACCGTCGCTTCTGAGCCAAAGACGCCGTACTGGAAGTCGGGGCAGAGCGCCGGCAGAACCTTCTTGAGCGAGTTCGACCCATGCGCGTTGGGGTGCAGGTATCCCTTCTTGATGAGGTCGAGTGTGTCGAGGAACCAGAAGCTCTTGATCTCGTCCTTGTACTTCTCCTCCAACTGACCCAGCTTCTCCAGGCACGCCTTCTCGAAGGAGGCGAAGTGCGCAATGAAGCAGCCGTCGTAGGGATGCAGCGGCTGCTCCAGCGGGTTGGATTTGGTAATTTTTGGCGGCTTCGGCATCTTGCCCCGTCGTCGGCGGCGTCCGCTCGCCTCCGCCGCCGCTGCCTCCTCCGCGGCGCGCGCGGAAGCAATGCGCTCCAGCTCACCAGATGCCTCCATCGCCTTTCGCTTCTTCTCCCGCTCCAGCCGCACGATCCGGATGAGCTCAGCGATGCAGGCTGGGCGGGGGTCTGTGTTTGGCGAGTAGCCCTTGCCAAAGTGCAGGTAGTTGTAGTGCGTTGGCTCCTCCGTCAGGACGTCGTGCTGGAACACGTCCAGAGAGAACTGGAACGGGATAGACTGGTACGCCACCTCCTTCGCAAAGGGCGGCAGGGCAAACTGCACGGCCTCAAAATCGATGACGAACAGCGGGTACTGAATGCGGTCGAAGAAGGCGTCGATTTCCTTCGGGTTCAACGCTACCTTGCCTTGTCGGAGGGCGTTCGCGTAGCGCACTTGCGGACTGGTCAGCCGCACCCCGCTTTCCCCTCGCTCGTACGCGGCGAGCACGTCGCGCACAGTGCGCTTGCCCTGCGCCCACCACGCCGCCTTGCGTGCGAGGGAGGTGGACGGGAGTGTGAAGAGGTGGTTGTCTCGTGCCACAATCGCGTTGTCCACCTTGCGAGGCAGACACATGCCCTCGGTAAAGAACGGACACGCGTCGCCGCCGCGCAGACAGTGAGTGCCAACGTACCGCGCGTAGCACGGAGAATCTATGTTGTCGCCGCCGCCCATGCCGACGTCACCAGCGTCCTCTTCCGCCTCCGCCTTTGATTCCTCATCCTCGCCGGCCGCCGGGGCTTTTCGCTTCCCTCGGCCGCCTGCTGCCGCGCCTTTCACTATTTGGGCCGCCGACTTCACACCCTTCTTGTGCTTGCCGTTGTCCACTGCGTCGGCGGCGCAGCTGGCGCGCACGAAGCCGTCGTCGCCCAGAAGGTTCGAGAAGGCAGTCAGGGGGCTGCTCGCTGGCCCCTCGGCGGAAGAAAATGCGGCCATCTGCTGTTGTTGGCGCTTCACGAGGGGGAGGGTGTGCTGGCGCAGCAGCTCCTCCATGAAGCGCTGCTCTGCCTCGAAGAGACGATGATGCACCTCATCCTTGTGGCGCTGGCTGCGTGTCGCGCGGGAGTTGTGAAAGTCGCCGAGTCCCAGAGCCGCCAGCTCAACCTCCGCGGCATGGCCGGCGAGGACTGGATGGGAAGCGATGGCGCTGGTAAAGTTGCGCAGGTCAAACGCCCCACCGGCGCCGCCGCCGCCACCGAGACCGTGATGCGAGAAGTAGTCCGCACCGCCGCCTCCAGCGCGAGCGGTGGCGTTGCTGTACTGCCGCCCGCGACCATCCTTGCTGTAGTGCTTGCTGTCCTCCGCTATCAGTTCCTCCAGGGAGACTCGCTGGATAAACTTGACAAGCCGAGGCGGGTCGCAGTCCATCAGCGTGGCCGGGCCGGGGAGGAACTGGCGAATGTGCAGCAGCCCGCTGCGCTTCAGGTCGATCGGCGCCGCCGCGCGTGCGGAGGACTCCAGTGAGCGGCCACCCAAGTTCTCGCACGTGATGCTGTCCAGGTCCACCTGCAAAAATTTCTTTCGAACTTCGATGGGCAAGTGCGGCTGCGTCAACCACAGCCGGAAGCACAGAGCCGTGAAGTGAAATCGCTGGACGAAGCTGCTGATGCGGCTCGGACTGCTGAGAGGGTCAATGACGGCCTGGGAATCGAGGAAGACCCACTGATTCTCCTTTGGGCGATACCGCACTACAGCCGGACGCGCGCGCAGCTCCATGACTGCCGAGTCAGCGGCAGCAGCGCTGGAGCCGCGGCCGTCAGCTCGCGTTTGATGCGCGCCGCCAGGGAACTCGACGGCGAAAGCCGGCCGGTGAATCGTCAGCGACGGCGCCTGCTCTGCGAGCGACTTGTACGGGCCTTGGAAGTATGTCGTGATGAGCTGCTCCGTGCGCTGCACCGCCTGGTAGAATTCGTTCTCCTTCACGAGCACAGCGCGGCTGCCGAACTGGAGCCGGTCCCACCGCCGCACCAGCTCGTTGAAGCCGACGCTGTCATCGAAGTGCATCATGTCGCCGAGAGAGGCCTTGGGGATGAGGTCGGAGCGATTCTGCAAGAGGAAAAGCTTCTTTGGGCAGACGAGCGATGCAGCGAAACTGCGGTACGTGATGATGGAGGGGGAGGCTGAGGCTGTCGCCGACCGTGGCTGCCGTGGCGGTAGTGACTTGAATGGCGCCTCGCTGGAAGCGCCGGATGAGCTGTCCGCCTCCTGTATGGTCTCGTCCAAATCTGCGAGAGGCTGCGTGGAGGCGAGAAAGTGCTCGACAAGGGCGGTGAAAGTGTCTCGCGGCGGCTCTTCTTTCACAGCTGCGGATGACGCCGCAGATGAGGTCGCAGGCGACGGCGGTGCAACGGTAATATGCGTGAGTTTCTGCTGCTGCAGCTCCCCTTGCTCGAGCGTCAGCTGGTCCATCTCCTCTTTCTGACGCCTTGCCTCTTCGAGAATCCTTCGATGCTTCTCGATGAGAGCGAGCGTCTTCGCTTTACTGCCGCGCGTTGCCGGGGCGTGCACCTTCGCCGCCGCTGCAGTTGCTGCGGCCGCTGAGGCAACCGCCGTCGTCACGCTCGAAATTTTCTTCTTGAACATGATCGCCGAGCGTGCGTGCGTGGGATTGCAGTAACAACCGCGCAACGGTGCAGCAGCGCTGTTCCCCGTACAGCCGAGCACCTGTACGGTGCCGAACTACAAAGAGCAAGAGAGAGGAAGAGAAAAGGAGCGCGCGCGCTGGTGTGTATGGCCGAAGGCAACTGGACGTCCACATGCGCAGGCGGAGGAGCTGCTTGTGCGAAGGATGAGGGGGTAGGGGTGGGGATGCAGATACGGTGATAGGTCACCGCTAGTTCAATGGCACGCGTTCTGCTTCCGTTCTTGTCCTGCTTTTTCTCAACTCGATCCGTATTCAGTCGATGATGGAGTTAGGGAGAGACACTAAAGATGCGCGGCGACGTGGTCTATGATTGTCAGAAGATGCGCATGCGCGCGTTGGTTTTTGTGATCAGTTTGTGGTGACTTTTCGCGTCCACCGCCGGATCACCTGTCATGTCTTCGTGCGCGTGTGCGTGCCACCGAGAGAGGGACGAAGACGCACACACACACGCACACATACAGAGGCAAGCTAGCGAGGAAGAGGACACGCGGTAACACCGGAAGAAAGGGGTCGATATCAACACACAAGCGATGCTGAGATGGTTCGCAGAGGTGACGCCCTGTTCGCTTCGTCTCGTGCGCGTGGTCTATGCGTGATGCGTCTGGATGGGATGCAACCGCCGCAGTGACGCCACGAGACGGCGAGGAGACAGAGAAAGAGAGCGGAGACGGAAGAATCGGAAATGGGAGCAGCAGCGACAACACCAGCAAGCGAAATGGCTTTCACAATCTACAGAGACAGGGGCAGTGGGGAGGCGGATGCACAAGACTTGCCTTCCTGCGCCTTATGCCTTCCGTTCCCTTCTCTGCTTTGTGTGTGTGTGTGCTTGATCCTGTCCGTGCGCACTGTTCATGGCAGAAAAACGTCTCACCAGGGCCGATATCGGCTTACGTGTATGTGCGTGGGCACCATCCTCGACGCAAATTCGAGAAAATCACACGACAGTGAAAAGGAGAGGCGGGGCAGATCGAAGCGCCGGCAGAGGCGCCATCCATTCACGCAGATATAGGTTACCATGGGATTCATGAGAAATACGGGCGGTGGGGTATGCTCAAGGTGCGTATGTGCCTGCGCTTGCGCGCAGGCACTTGGTTGAGGACTCCGACACGGCGTTGACAAAACCCACAAGCCCATCCACAGAGAGGGTGGGGGGGCGATCATCCGCGGAGAAACGAGCCCATACAGAGCAGCTCCAGCCTGTACGTCTCTGTGTGTTTTCGCGGACGGCCCTGTCGCGCAAGTGCCCGCGGTACAGGAGTGGAGTTGCCACTTTCGATGTTCGAGTGCGAGAATGGGCGAAGCCGAAGAGGAGCGCGACGCGCAACCTGACAGAAGCAAAGGGAAAAACGAGCCAGCGGACGGTACCGTCTGCCGCCTTCGCTTTCCTCACGCGCTGCTGCGCACCTCCACTTTCAACGGGGTGCGTGTGTGCAGCAGCGCTAGGTGGTCGACAGAGGGGGATGGGGGAGGAGGGCGCCCAGCAAGAGGGATGCCGGCACACGATCCACTCGTCAGTCAGCCACTGCCGCAACTACGGAGTGCTCGACGACCTCCTGCCATACTCCTGCCACTCCCCCCCTTCCCACCTCTTCCCTTGGTGCCTCGGTTCTAGCATCATCAGCCAAGGTGGGGCGGCGGGGGGGGGGAGGGAACGGCCGGCGAATTTGGTAGATGGGATGAGGTTGACTGGGAGGATGAAGCGACCGTGAGCGTCTGCAACCGTGAACAAAGGACGTGATAGTTGCATGGCCGCGCGCATGAAGCACAAGAACAAATACAGCGAATACACGCACCACCATGAACACCGATGGCACGCGCTACGCCACGACCCTGAAGCTGGCCAGCATGAAGAGCAGCATGAGTGCTGCCACTATGGTCAGAAATGCATTGCGACGGAGACGCCGAGGAACACCGGTGGTGCCGCCGCCCGAGAAGCAACAGGCGCACAGGCCGCACGTGCCTGGGAGGTGTAGACGCCGCCGCTGCGCCTCTAGCAGGCGCAGTGAGCCATGCAGGCTAGATGGAAGCAATGATGCCGCCGTGGAGATGAGCGGCGATGTGTCGGCGAGGCCGCGGTCGCTATCGTCGTCTTCCGCGTTGCTCCTGTCACCGCCTCCGGTGAATACGCCGCTGTCACCATTCTCACGACGACCGTGAGGACCACCGACGCCACTGCTACCACCAGCACGACCGCCACTCTTACTCTGCTGTAGGAGCAGGCTGGCCTGACTTGCCATGGAGCTGCGCATCTTGTTCAGTTTCGCCTCCGCAGCCGCCAGAAGGGCAGCCTTGCGGGCCAGCTGCGCCGCCTGCAAATCGAGATTCGCTTCCCTGGCGGCGAGTTGGTCATGCCACGCCTCAGGTGTGCGAACCGCTGCTGCTGGGGCAGTTGCAGCGGCAGATTCGTGCTCGCCATCAGCCTCGGCTGATTTCTGCGGGGAGGGACCCCCTTGCGACGTTGCTGCTACTGCCGCTGAGGGAGGCTGTGAGGCTGTGACGCTGGCGTAGTACTGCATCTTCCATTCCTCCGCCTCGTCCCGCGCAGCCTGGAGGGCCCGCTGCAAGTCCATCGTGATTCGCTTGCTGTCCTCCGAGAACATGAGCGAATGGAAAGCCTCCTCGCGCATCGTGGACTCTTCCTCCAACGTGGCGACTTGCTGCTGGGAGGTGCGAAGTTGCTCTTGCAGGCGCTTGTTGGCCAACTGCACCTCGTCAGCGGCCTGAATGCGCTCCGCTAGTTCCTGACTGAGGGCGGACACCTTCGCTGCATATCGCTGCTCCAGCGCCTGCCGCTCTGTTTGAGCGTGCGAGACACGCTCCATGTACCGACTGTTCTCCACCTGCACCTGCTTCAGCAGTGTGTGTGCTACCTTGAGCTCCTCCTCCCGCAGGTGCAGTTCTCGCAGCAGTTGCGTCTTCTCCGCCTCGTGCTCCTGCTTGGCGCGGCCCAGCAGGAACTGCGTGCGCTGCTCTTTGCTTTGCAGATCGGCCTTGATGCTTTCCATTTGCCTAGCGTGTGCCGCCGCCATAGCCGTCTTCTGCCGCTCAGCGTTGCTGCCATTGGCGTTGAAGGCGGCTGAGCCGGTTCCGGAGGCTCCAGCAGCAGCAGCAGCAGCAGCAGGTGACGCGCTTTCGGACCTCGTTCCGTCGTCTGCGTGGTCGCCTGCTTCCAGCACGCGCGTCTCCGCCGTGAAGCCACACTCTGGCTGAAGCAGCGTTGCGAGCTCATCGTACTGGGTGCCGAGTCTGTTCAGTCGCAGCTGCAGCACGCCACACTCGTGCTCCGCCTGTGCCCGCTCCGTTTCCTTCGCTGCCGTGAGCATCTGCAACTGCGTCTTCTCCTTCTCCCAATCCCCCTCTCTGCGTTTGTACTCCGTCTCCAGCTCCAGTTGGATCACCTCGCGCAGCTTCGTACGTGCCGCCTGCAGCTCCGCCTCGTGCGTGGCGGCCATCGTCTTCTTCTCCTCCCGCAACGCGGCGGCCTGCTTCTTCAGCGCCTCCAACTCGTCCCGCTGCATCGCGGTGCGCTCCTGGAATTCCTCTGTCAGCTGCACCCGCAGCCCGCTCAGCGCATTTGCCTTCTCCTCGCGGAGAAGGCGGAGCTCTTCGCGGAGCTTCTTATTCTTGCGGGCCGCGTCGTTGAGCTGGGTGGTCACCGCCTCCTTCCACTTGCCCATCTTGACTTCGAGCGCGCGGAGCTGCTCTTCCGGCGTGGGTGAGGCCGCAGCGGCGGGGGTGGTGCTCGGCTGCGGCGGCGACGACAGCGCCTCCCCGCTAGCTGAGAGAGACAAGGGCGGTTCCAGCAACGCCACATCTCTGGCTGGAGCCGATGGGCCTGTTTCCGCCATGGCAGAACAAACTTCTATGATGGCACATAAAGGGGAAGCTGAGCGTGTAGGCATGTGGCAGAGAAGGTGAGCGAGAAGTAGGGCGGCGGCTGAGGAGTAATGCATGGCGCGACGCAAGAGCGGGTGTGAGTGGGTGGGGCGCAGCGCCAAGATGTAGCCCCCTTCCACTGCCACTTGCTCAAGAGGTACACAACTGCAGACGCAAGCGGAGTAGGGTGCCTTGTCTACGTCATGAAAAATGCGCAGAGAGAGTGCGTGTGAGCTCGTGCCTCCAACCGTGCCGTCCGCCCGTAGAGGATGAGAGTCACAAGCCTCCATGGATGCGCAACGGCTTTCATGGTCGCCTCCACCGACACCAATCTTCAGCCTCGCTTCCGCGTCTTCCAGCGCGTGTGCGAGCGTGTACAGGGCTCTATGCCTCCTGTTGAGTGTGTCCATCGTCGTCGTGCGCGAGCGTTTGTGTGACGTGCGCGGGCGCCCATGCATAATAGCGCAGGACCGTCATTTCTGTGTGCACTCTTCGCTCCGGCCTGTGTGACGGCATCCTCGCCTTGACTTGCTTCTTTGCGTGCGTGTGAACGGAGCGGGCGAGAAAGCAACACGCTCCAGCAGGCGCGCGCGCGCAAGCCGAAAGCATAACTCCAGAGGAAGATGAACGTCTGCGCAGAGCACACACACACACACACACACAGACGCAGACCTGGCATACACAGCACGAGCCAAACACAGGAAGGAAAGAGACAGAGATAAGGGGGAGCGGGCGGGAGGGTGGGGAGCAGTTGAGGCCATCGGATGCGAAAAGACGCACACGAGGATGTTACACGTCCTCATTTCCCGCCTCCTGTCGGACAACAACGTTGTCATCGGAGGGCACACCGACGCCGCCCTCCGCACACGCGCCTGCACATATCGGCATAACGCAAAGGTACTCCCTGAGAAGAGCCGCACACCCACGCGTGAGGAAGACGCTCGACGGATAAGGCAACGTAGGGGAGGAGTGGCGGCGACACCGCCATTGCCACACAGCGCGATAAGTGTAGCCATCGGTCAAGAGTAAGGAAGGGCACTGCCTTTCTCCCCTTCGTGTGGCCGCTGGGGTGCGTTGCATCCAGGCAGTGTGCCCCCCCCCTCCCCCTTCCGCTGCATCCCCCTCCTCTTACGCGATGAGCAAGCGATGCGCTGACCCTCTCCACCGAGCGGCCCGCTCATTCTATGCCCGCTTCTCCATCCGCACGACATTGCCCATGAGCTGATCCAGCTCCTCTTGCAGGAAAATTGTCTCATCGTGCTTGCTCACCTTCACCGCGGGGTCCCGCGGTGGGGCATACGCCACGTTGAAGCCGTTCTTGCGCTGTGGGACGACAACCTTGCCGCTCTGCGCCAGTCGCTCAAGCTCTTCGGCTGCGAGGCTGCCGCCGCTGCTACTGGCACTGCTCTTTTTGCGGCCTTCGGTGTGTCTGCTCACGGAATCACCAACAAAGCCGACGCCGCCTGTGACGGCACCCCAGAGGGCACTGAGCCGCCCTGTCACGCGCAGTTCCCGCACTGGAGGCAACTCCTGCACCGGCGGCGAGGAGGCTGCCCTGTTGCTGCACTCCACCAGCTCGTTCACCTTGGATTCGATTGCCTCCAGGCGGGCCTGCAAGTGGGCCTCTTTCGCTGCCGATGTGCGGGACTGCTGGTAAAGCTCCACCACGAGCAATGTGCACAGCACTGTGTAGGCCACCAGCTCGATGAGAAGGTCAGCGCCCGCTGCAACGAGTCGATCCTCCGGGAAAGGAGCGAGAAACGTTTGGCGGAACACATCCCAAGCACTGCGAGACGGGTAGCGGATAAAGACACGGGCTACCTCGCCGACGGTGCGCGAGAGATCGAGAAAGACGGTGCTGTCGTATGTGTCCACCGCCCCACCCTTCGGCTGCGGACCGTAGACGACGCTCTGCAGAAGCGATCGCGACCGAGGTGTGACGGTTGCCGGCGTAGCAGCGGACTTCGCCGTTGTGGCTATGCTTGACTCTACGGCTTTGCCCGCCTGCGCCTTCGCCGCGGAGCTCGCTGCTGTGTTGGTGCCGCTACTCGATCCCGCCGTGTTGGGTGTCTCGCTGCTGCTTGCTGCTGTCGATGCCTTGCCCACCACATCCATGGCCACCTGCGCCGCGTTCTTTGCTGCAGTCGCACCCGCAGCCTGTGCCGCCTTGAGCTTCGCCTCCCGTTGCTTCTGTTCCTCAGCCCGTGTCCACTCTGCGATGACGCCGGAGAGGCCGAGCGAGACGCGGCCCAGCCCAATGCACACACAGTACGTCAGGGCGCGCTTCGTGTTCGCACGTGAGACGATCTGCTTCGCGACAGGGCGCGTCACCTGGCGGATGGCCAGGAAGACGAACTTAAACGCCGGCAGCGCCACCATCTCATCGGCGGCGGCGACGTTCCTAGCTTCACACCCGATGGCACTTTAGCGGCGATTGGCGGATCCGAACAGGAAAAGAAGAAAGCCTACAGGGTGGGTGGGGGCCGCGCGCGTCTCTCTGTGATGTTCTTGGAGGAGTCGCTGATGAACGCCGGCCGAGTGAGCGAGTTCCGTAGGTGTGCGGTGCGCTGTGCGTGCGACGGAGTTCGAGCAATCGTAATGGCGAGGGCGAGAGCAGATGGCGCAGATCGATGATACCGTAAAAAAAAAGAACGGAGCGGAACAGATTTGTGCTGACACACGCGCACGTGCTGATGGGCGTGGTGCTTTCATTTCGGGGGGGGCCGGGGTGGGTGGAGTAGGGGCCCCCTGCCTTGCTTTGGGCCGGTGCTCCGCATCCATCCGCTCAGACCCGTCCACGCATGCACGCGCGAGTCGACGCCTCGCAGGGAGGCGAGGGGTAGTGGTGCAGGGAGCACACACACACACACACACACGGGCAAGGTCAGAGAAGAGAGGCGGCGTTTTTTCCTGTTTTGGTTTTCAATGCTGGGCAGAGGGCCGTGCACGAGTTCGACCAAGCTTGACGAGGGATGGCGAGAGGGCGAGAGGTGGCAGCAGAGAGCACACGGGAGAGCACACCAAGGCGGCACGCACAGCAGATGCACACACACGCACACAAAGTGCTGCACATCTGAAAGGCAACGCCATCTTTCCCACCTTTTCTTTTTCGCATCGCTGAGAGGAGCTTCTTCTACCTCTGCTTTAGAATTCTTGTTTGCTCGTCATCCATGCACGGGCCTGCGCCCGTTTGCTCTCTTAGCCCTCTTTTCTTGCCGCCGCTGCCGCCGGCCCTCCCTCCCTCCCTCCCTTCCTTCTCTATGCCATCCATCACCATCGTTGCCACCTGCCCTGCCGTCTTTCGAGCCGTATTCGTATACGTCCCTCTTTTTGCCTTTTTCGCCGCCCTTCCACACGAGCACAAGCCGACATCCAAACGCCGATCGAGGCTTTAGGCGGATGCGGGCATCACTCAGACGAACACGCGCGCACACGCATCAGGAGGACACATCACGATGAGCATCAGCATGGAGGCAGAATAATAAGAAACTACACCACAACGAGAATGTAAAACAAGAACTCAGACAACAGAGCCACAGCACAACTGCACTCTCCCTCTTCCACCCCGCCACACTACCAACACCCTCACCTCTACCTTTACGCATCCAAAACAAACAAAAAAGAAACGCACGTACGCGATATCCGGCTCTTGCACACGGGCACACCGCTGTGCAGCCATCGAAAAGAGGGGCGGGGCGGGGCGGTAAGAAACGCCTAAAGAACATACAAGTGGGAGGAGGGGAAGAGAGGCGAGACGCCCGCACACGCACGCGCGCGCGCCTGTGCAGGAGATGTCGCTGGGCCGTACATACATGACGAAATAAACGAAAAAAAGAAACAAAAAGAAATGGAAAGCAACGCGACTTGTACCCGGTTTCGCAGCCGCGCCTCCCTCCCTCCCTCTCTCCCGCCCCCATCCGTCTTCACGGGAGGGAGGGAGGGAGGTGGGGGCCCGCAGGCATCACGAAAAGAGGGTGGTGGGATGGTCGGAGAAGAACCAACAACAGTGGAGCACGTACACAAACGCACAGACTTTGACACACACACACACACACACACACACACACACGGATTGAAGGAGATATGAGACGCGCGTGAGAGCGGCGAGCGAGGGAGTCGAAGAAGCTTGCAGCGGAATAGGTAAAGAGCGAGGGCGGCGCACGGGTGTGTGGGTGTCTGCGCCCACCTTCCCCACCCAAATACCACCAGCACACCCTCTTCCTCTCCCTATTTACACGGACGCCGCTCCATCTACAACGTCGTCGCTTTCCTTGCGTGCGCGCGAGTGCGTTTGTGTGTATCGGCCTTTTACTCAAGCTCCTCCATGGCTGTTTCATCATCCTGGCCTTCCGGGCGAGAGTCCTCCGTCCAGAGAGCGAGGTTGTCGCGCAGCAGCTGCATGATGAGAGCTGACTCCTTGTGCTGCTCCTCATCTAGCACCTCCGGATCGCTTAGGGCCTCCTCGAAGGCCTGGCGAGCGAGCTGGCAGCCCTTGTCGGGACTGCGCAGAATCTCGTAGTAGAAGACAGAGAAGTTGAGGGCGAGGCCGAGGCGGATTGGCGAGGTCGGCTTCAGCGAGGTTGTGAACTCGGACGCCTTCTTGTACGCCTCCAGGGCAAGGTTCTTCTGCGTATCTGAGCCGGACTCCACCTCCGCAAAGTAGCGGTGGTAGTCACCTTTGAGCTTGTAGTAGTACACCTTGCTCTCGTCGTTGTCGGCGGCTGGGATGAGGTACTTGTCCAGAAGCTCCAGAATGTCGGAGCAGATCTCCGCCAGCTCCTTCTCCACCTGATGCTGGAAGCCATTGAAGAGGCTCGCCGTCTTGCCCTTGTGGCTGTCCTCCTTGTGCGACATCGAGCTCATGCTGCGCCAGCAAGCGCGGCGGGCACTGATAATGTACTTGTAGGCGGCAGAGAGCAGGTTGCGCTCCTCGCTGGACAGCCGCGGGTTCATCTTGACAGCGCGCTTCATACAGAAGAGAATTTCATCGTGGCGCTCGCACTGCTCGGCGATCTTCGCCGTGTAGACAAGCTCCTCGCGCTTCTCCGGGACCTTGAAGACGTTGGTCATGGCGGATTGGATGGGGTGCGTCTGCGCGTTTCAGAGAAGACGGACACAGGCCGGCAGACGCAACGTATGCACGCACTTTAACGGTCGCTGAGCGGATCGCTAGAGGCTCTTAAGGAGGGCGGATAGGGTGGTGTTGGTGGTGGTGGCGGTGGCGAGAATGAGAAAAGGGGAAGCAAAAAAAAAGAGACGCAGTCGTGCATTCTGCGGCAGAGGACGTACGTGCGTTCAGGTGCGTGTGAAGGGAGACGGAGAAGGGCGGAGGGTTGATCGTTGATATGCATGCATGATGCAGAGGTCGAGGGGTGCATAGATGACGAGATCAAGAGTAAGGGAGAAGCTGTCAAGCAAGCAAAACGCTTCGAGGGGTTCCTCGTTATGGAGCACTGCCCGGAGCGATGCACTAGACCGAGTGGCCGCATGGAAGCATGTGCGCGTTGCGCTAGCCGTTTCTGACGGACGCACTGGCAGCCGCGCCACCCGCCGATGCACAAACGTACAGGCTAGACACGGTGATGTGGCGGGGAGAGGGAGTGGGCATGCAAGACACTGCGCCGTCTCCTCACCACGAGCGCTTTCTGTTTATTGAGGAGACGCCTTGCAATGATGCTGCAGTCTCTTGTAGCAGATGAATGAAGCAAGCAGAGCGGCGGAGGCCCTGCTGGGGGTTGGGACTAGAGACAAGGAGCCAACGAGAGGAGCACACATGACCGCACACACGGTGGCCGTAAGCGCGGCACACTGAACGTCTACCTGCTGCGGATTCGTTCTCTCTCTCTCCCCATCGCCGCGCCACCAAAGAGTTGTAGAAGAAAACGAAAAAAGGGGGCGGGGGTGGATCACTAGCACTGCCGCCGATCTCGTCACGTCCTTGCTCCACACGCTCCGTCGGCCGGGTATGGGGCGATGCGATTACCAAGGAGGAGAACCACCGGTGCTACGGCTGCTGCTGGCACTGCCGTCAACGGCAAGTGTGACTCAGGTGCGCCGCTGCGGCGCTTCTGAAGTTGCGGCACTGCCGCCACGTACGGAATTCGGTACTGGGACAACGACGACGGCATTGCGGCATTAGGCGCAAGTCTGGAGCGCGTGGTACTCGCCGTGTTCTGCGACGGAGCCGCCGCCGCCGCCGCGATGGATGGCTGCTGCTGCGGCGGCGACTGCGCGCGTGGCGACGGCGAGTCGCGTTGCCGCTTTGCCTTCACAGACGGCGTGACACGCACCCACCGCGTTGGATGGGGCTGCGCACACCAGCCTTGACACTCGAGACGGTGGGCACATGCGTCGGAAGCTGGGTGGCGAGGCGGTGCCGTGCGTAGCCACTCCTGGGCCTGGAGAAGCGCGAAAAAGCTCTCCTTCATTACGGAGGGTATCAGCCAATAGACGTCCCCCGACGTCGCTGCTCCTGGTGCGGCTGTGTCTGGCTCTGAGGAGACCGAGGCCGGCGTCATGCACCCTGCCGCGCCGCCCCCTTCCACGGACACTAGCGAGGAGGGCGCAAGCATGAAGCACAAACCGGTGGCATCGACGCGCATGATGAGTTCTCTCGTCTGCTGCGCATGGGGGGAGGTCGAAGATGGGTGCAGGGCACGGTTAATGACCGGCGATGCGTGTGCGTCAGGGCTGTGATGCCAGTGTACCACTTGCAGACAGTCCCCACTGCGCAGAGAGTACACCCCCCACATCGTCATTGGCATTGTGGTGTTGTTACTCAGCTGCTCTGAGAGAAGGTAGGCGACATAGTGACCCTCGCCGTTGCCATCCTCCCCGCATTGAGGACTGCAGGAAGTGACACCTGGTATGCATGGCAGGTGGGTGGCCGCCAGCACAGACGGAAGTCCGGCAGCACCGCTGGCTACACTCAAGCGGGCCAAGTGGGCCGGAGTGGGCGGGACAGAGTACAGGAGGCCTGACGTGCCTGAGCAGCACTGGTAACCAGAAGTGCCTGGCTGCTGCTGCTGCTTCTCGCTCTGCTTTTCCTGGGACATTTCTTCTCCGTGTGCTGATCGCAAGTTTGCTTCAGTGGGCGACTCAGCAGCAGCAGCGTTGCTGCACGTGCCGTTGATGGTCACCGGCGCACAGGATACAGCCCTGTCGCCGGTTGACAGCGTTGAAGAGAAGCCGGCATCGCAGTACTGCACAGCGGCGCCTTCATCAGCGCCACCAACAGGTACGAGTGCTGCGGCGACAGCCGCTGCTTCGGCTGCATTTTGCAGCTTGCGCGCTGGTGCCCTCCGCGCCTTCTTGTTCTGGCGCTTGCGCTTGTAAACCATCTGCGTGGTGGTGGTGGTGACCCCTACGCCAGCTGCTGTCTGCAGCTGTGGTGTGGCGTCGCCGAAGAATCGTTCTGTGACTGAGAAGAGCGGTGACGGTGCCGTGAACGCTGCTAGCAACCTAGTGCATCCCTGCAGCAGTGTAGAGAATGATGCGATGCGAGAGCGTATTGGTGCGCGTGCGTGCGCGGATGCCCTAGACGACGGTAGAAGAAGCGCAAAAAGGGAAGAGGAGGGATGAAGAGTGCTTTAAATGGCAGGGCGTTGCTTGTTGAGAACATGGCGCGCTCGCCACACACACACACACACACACACACACACACAGGTGCAGTTGCGCAAGCCTGGCTGGCATTGTGCAGGTGTGCACGGCAGCTACACACTAGCCCGATCGAAACACGCTCGTCCCTTGAAGGTCGAGCGGAGGGGGGAGGGAAGGGGGTGGATGAGGTGGCGCCGGGCGCCAGTACCCAGCAGGCACTCGTGCAGATGCGAGCGATGCATACACCCACTCGCCATCGCGTTGCCACGCTTCCCAGAGGGAGAGAGAACCGGGTGGCTTGCGATCCAGGGCTGCACGCCCCCACACGTTCGGCCTGTCCTGCGTTTGCGTCACAGACAGCTCCCCGCCACCAAGGGACGAAGAGGAGACAGGGGGAGGGCAAACCACCAGAAGATGCACGCACGTACACACAAGGGCGTGCGCATTGCACAGAAATACAACGGGTGGGGAGGGGGAGGGAGGGCGGAGGCATCACGGCAAACAGATGAACGAGAGAACTAAACACACACACACACACACACACACGCACACGCCGGCAGCGCATCAGCACCATACGCATCTGTACATGTATATACGCATGTGCGCGTGTTCGCGTGTGCGCGCACACACCATGCAAAGAGCGCGAGCGAGAAGGCGGGCGACGGAAGAGAAGGGCATTCGTTTCTTTCCCCCCTCTTTGCTGTACTGTGAGGGAGGAAGGGGTGAGGGGCGGAGTCGTCACACCTCAGCGACATCTAACTGCATACGCAGCAAAGACAGATACAGAAGGGGGGATGCACGGGAGCGACCAGGCGATAAAGCAGCACCCGCCACAACAAAAAGGGCTCACAGAGACACACGCACGAATAACACGCAACCTACACGACACGCGGAAAAAAAAAACAAAGAGGGTCGATTCAGGGGATAAACAGATCGAAGGAGAAGGAGGGAGGCATAAACAGAGGAATGCACATTGTCTACGCTGCCGTTACCGCATGCGCCTGCATGGCGCATCGCTGCGTCGTCACTGTTTTCCCTCGTCTCGGGCTCACCACACGTGCGGTTGCTGTGCATCTTTCGCCCGCTCCACTTCTGCGTGATGCCCAGCCATCGGACCCGTGCGTCTATATTGGATTGCCGCCAGAAAGTACACACATGCACGCACACACACACACACATATATATATATATATATATAAGCAGAACAGTGGTCGCGACTATCATGCGTACGCCCTGGTTGTCGCGACCTTATCTCTCTGCCTCTCCCTGTGTGCGTGTGTGTGTGTGTGTGGACGTGCATCTATGAAGAGAGAACAACTACACATGTATACATAGAGAATACCGAAAAGAAACAACGCCAAACCGTGGTCGCACACGCATACACGACTACACATGCGCAGGTGCAGCACAGCGGAGCACCACCACCTGCCATGGTATCAACAGCCCAAATACACGCGCACACCTCGAGAGAGAGAGAGCAATGGGGGATGTTGTGGAGGGAGGGGCGGGGGAGAACACGTGAGCCGACTGACCCTCCGCACCCCACTTCCGACTCTTTCCCGGCAGGCGCCACCGTCGTCATCCATAAAGATAAAGGGAGGCCTAAAACGTGTGCTCTTCGCCCATGGCAAGCGAGACGGCGGGCGACGCCGCTGCCGCGGCTGCTACGGAGGCTGCCATGACGCTGGCGGCACGCTCAACGTCGCAAGACTCGTCACCGTCCATCTCCTCCGCCTCCGCTCCGTCTCGCCTACTCGACGCATCAATGCTGCCACTCACGACCGCTGCTGCAGCTGACGCTGCGTGCGCAGAGCCTTTCGGAGCCGCTGGCCCCTTGCTATTCTTCCCGTTGCTCTTGGTGCGGTGTCGCGCGTCAGTCAGCTTCGCTACCCGCTCAACATGCCGCACCAGTTTACGCATGCGACGCGCTACGAGGACCGACTGCTGGATGGCGCTAAGGTGTTCTAGGTTGAAAGCCAGGTCATCAGTGTCGACCTCCCCCACCATGCCGGTACCGCCGCTACCGTGCCTGCCTACACGCACCATCACTCGACTACCGTCGCTTGTGCTCGTCATCTCGTGAGCTGAGAGCGCCTCATGGTCGTCCTCACCGTCGCTTCTACTACGAGACGCGAAGCTTCCCCCAGAGCGGTCGAGAGCACTGCCGTGTGCCTGCGGGCTGCCGCTCCCCGACACCATCAGCGGAGATATGCTGCCGCTCATAGACGTCACCCCCTCCAACAGGCGACGCAGCGAGGCGCCACGGCAACGAAGGTGGTAAATGGTGTCGTTGCATCGCTTCCATGCCGAGATAGGGTACTTGGCGATGTCAGCGACGGTCAACTGTAGCGCCCCACGCAGCGCCTTGTCGAAGTGGACGCACGTTTCGTTCGCCACTACCATACTTGCCGTGAAGCTCGACATGGACAGCTGCTCCGGGTTGCGCACGCGGCTCATGGCAACGTACAGCAGATGCTCACACGGCCACATGCGGGACAGCTCCAGGTGCACGCGACCCACCAGGGTGAGCCCCTGCACCTTGTGCACCGTGAAGGCGTAGGCTAAGGAGAGCGGCAGGGCGACGCTCGAAAGGCTGTAGAAGTGCGTGTTTGGCCCACCACCAACGGAGAACTCCCACGGTGGCACCGCGATTTTCTCGCCGCTGTAGAACTGGACGACGGGCACCATTGGCACTGGCATGCCGCACTCGGTGAAGCAGAACACGCGATAGCGGTCGACGCAGCGCCTCACAGACTCAGTCTTGATGTACTCGGGAAAGGACTCCTCCTTGCACTCCACAAAGTCTACGACGGTGCCGATGCTGCCGTTTACGAGGCTGTTCGAGAGGTTCGAACGCAGAAGAACGCGGCAACCCTTCTTGAGTGTCAGCGGCTGCGCGATCGGGTGCTTCGACATAACCTTGTGCAGGTAGTCTTCTGTCTCAGGCGTGTGCAGGCCGTCTCCGTTCGGGATGATCTCCGTCACCGTGGCTCCAAGCTCCAGGTCGTTCAGCAGGCCAGCAATCTCGAGGAATCGCTCCCGCATCGCGTCGCGCCACGCGACGGACTCGCCAGGTGGCAGCATGACGCGCATCACGTGACCGTCTTCGTACACACGGTAGAGCGAGAGGAGGGAGGCGCGGGGCAGGTCAAGGGTGGCCTGCAGTAGAGAGCGGGTGTGGCGGGCAAACTCGGCCTCGTTGAAATCCGGCGTCGTGCGCAGCAGCAGCGTCGCCGTCGTTTCGCACTGGAGGGAGGTGATGCCGGTCTCTGGCGTGAGCGTCAGCGGGTCCCCTGGCAGCTCCTGGAGCTGTCGCTCGTTGGCTGCATGCACCTCCTTGTTCGTCGGCAGCAGATTCACGGCGGAGTCGACCATGGTTCCCGGCGGCAGTAGCTGCACCGTCGTCTGGAGATCGCTCGGCACGATACCCAGACGCATGAGCTGCAGGTCGTTCGCGAACTGGGAGTTGGCGGTCTGCCGCACCTGCGTCTCGAGACGGATCTTCACAAAGTTCTTGTGGAAAACTGGTGAGCCAATGAGCGATTTTTCGTTGATGCAGCCGAGCTGGAGGAAGTCACCGCACAGGATGATCTGCACTCCGCCGAACGGCAGATCAGGCGTGCCGGCCTCCTCGCGCAGAACGCGGTCAAATTCCTCAAAGAGGCTTTGCGGGAACATGGACACCTCATCAATGATGATGACGTCGTAGTCGAGGATGATGCTGCGTCGCATGAACTCGCCACGGGAGGTGACGCCGAGGGCATGGTGGAAGGTCGAGCCGCCAATGTGGCACCCAGCTACGCCCGTAGTGGCGGTCATCGCAACGCGTAGGCGGTGGCCTTGCAGGCGACGCGCCACGGCACGCAGAAGCACTGTCTTGCCGGTGCCGGCGCTGCCGCCGATGTACAAGTGGTGCCCTCGCAGGGCGATATCGATGACGCGCTTCTGCTCGTCGTTGAGCTCGATCGCCTGATCCGGATCGTGCCCGCCGTTCATGCCTGCTTGCTCCGCCGCCGTCGTCTCCGCCATGGCGGCGTCCAGGTCGCTGTTCACCGCGGACACAACGGAGGTGTAGCGGCTGCGCATGACGCTGTTTGTCTTCACCTGGATCATCTGCTCGAGCGCCTTCGCCGGATCGCTTATGTTACTGTTCATAACCACCGCACTGATGACGCGGGCGACAGTGACGGGCCACTTCGTCGGCAGCGCCGACGTTCCGGCGCGTACCCGCTCGGCAAGCGCGTTCAGCACTTCTGGATGCTTCATGATCACCTGGCGCTGGTCGTTGACGCCAAAGCCGAGTTCGCGCAGGCATTGCATCGTCACCGACGTCTCGCTCGTCATGCGACCGGTGAGAGCGTTGTACACGAGAGTCGACTCCCTCGGCTCTGCAATGCTGGAGTCGCCTTTGCCTGGTTGGAGGAGTGACGAGAAGAAGGACTCCTCGTCAAGGCTCTCGCGGAACGCGTCGGCGGCGGGGTTCGCTGGCGCCACCGACGCCTCAGCGGCTGTGACGACTGCTGGTGTTGGTGTAGCCGTCTCCCGCTGCGTGCGTCGTCGGCCTGCTGACCTCTTCGGCTTCGCCATCACATCCGGCGTAGCTGCTACGTTGGTCTTCGGCCGCTCTTCTTCCCAAGCTGCTTTGCCGACCGATGGAGCGGACGAGCTCGCCGGTGTCGCGGTGGCACCGGCATGCCTGGAAGCCTCCACGGAAGCGCCGACGGCAGCAGCCGTCGGCGGTTCCACGAGCTTGGTAACCTGTGCCGTGAGGGGGGTTGCGTCAGGCATGTTCAAGGCTCTAGTTTCTGGAAAAGGTGCTGGTGCTGCTGGCATTGGTTCGGCAGAGCCCGCGAAGATCTTCTGCGCCACGGAGGCCACTGCTTGATCCAGAGCGGCGTCTGTTTCTGTGCGGGAGACATCGCTCACCGCCATCCTTGTGTCGGCGGCTGCTGTTGCGGAAGTGGACCGGCGTGTCTTGCGGCCCGGTGGTCGTCCACGCCTCTTGCCACCCTCCGGCTTTGGCGGCGTGGAGGAGGGGGAGGACTGCCACCGCATGCTGGTGAGCTGAGCGCTCACCAACGCACTGCGCGGCACCGCGGCAGCAGAGCCGCGGATCGTTGACGATGCGCACGCGTGGGCGGCGGCTGAGTGCAGAACCGCAGCACTGGTGCGAAGATGGGCGCAGACGGCGAGCTGCACGGCTTTCTGCCGCGCCGCAGAGGAGGACGACGTAAAGTAACGAAACATTTATTGTGGAGGCGAGCGAGAGCAGCGCCAGCAAGAATCCGTTCGTGATGTGCCCCTACACACGGTCAGCGAGGAGGGGTGAGTGGGGCTGGGCGAGCGGCCAAAACACCGGAACAAAATGGAAAGCACACCACGAACAGCGAGCACACGAGACGAGAGGAGGAGGAGGGCCGAGAGAGGCCTGAGCGTCTGTGCGATCCGCGTGAGACGGAGAGGACAGAGGAGATGCGGAAGAAACCGAAACAAAAGGAGAACAGCGAAAAGAAGAGAGGAGAGCGCACCCACACACACGCTTGTTTCGAAGGAAGCAACGGGATGATGGGCGGTGTGGCAAGGTGCGGACTGGGTGCGCGCGTGCGGTTGTGCGTGTGCGAGAAAGAGAGAGGGGAGGGGGGAGGGGGGAGGGAGGAGGAGAATCAAGATCTATGAAGGTGTGCGGGGAGTTCGGAAAGAAGGAAGGAAAACAAAACACAAGGAAGGGCGCCTGTTTACAAACAGAAGGAAGAGCTTGACACGCCTGGGAGAGAGTGGGGAGAGGTGTGCGTGTGTGTGTGTGCGTGCGTGTGTGTGTGGTACTATGAAAAATGTACAACGACCAACACTGGAGCGAGACACCAGGAGAGCGGAAAAATGAGTCAAAGTAAGGGAACCAAGAACAGGAAGATGCAACGGAATACCACCGCGCAACCGACAGAGACGACGATCTGAGTGAGAGGGATGCGAAGGGTTGGCGCGGAAGGTGAGGACCAGGAGAGGTCGCGCCGAGGATGGTAGACCGCAATGTATCGGAGAACCAAAGAAGAAGCAAAGGAAAGAAAGATGTGTACAGGAGAAGTTACGGAGATGTGCTCTATGAATGGCGTGCGTGTAGAAACAAGTAACACCAAACAACACACGGGTGGTGTGTGGTGGTTGGTGGGTGGTGCAGCCGTGTGGCAGGACAGAAGTGCGAAAAAAAAACGACACAACGACAGTTGTGGATAGAGAGAAAGAGAAGCGAGTCTCTAGGAGCGCAAGAGAAGAGCGTGTGCGTCGGCGGGTGGGACGAGGAGACGTGAGGGGCGGTGTGTGTGTATTTGTGTGTGTGGAGGCGAACAACAGGGTGGCGGTTGTCGTGATCTCCGCTGCTCTCTTGTCACTTCTTCCTCGCACTCGTTTAGTTCCGTTCACGCTCCCGCTTGCCCAGCCGCTTGTCTTCTCGTGTGGTTACCGCTGCAGCTCACTTGTAGATGATGCGCTGGTGCGTGTGTAGGTACCAAATACCACAGAGGAGACCGGCAGCGCACACACAGACGCACTCGGTCACGCAGGCGCACGTGCTCGAGCACCGAAGGCCAAAGAGAGAAAGAGGAAGGAAGACAGCGGAGACGCCGAGAGGCGGGGAGGGGGAGATGAAAGATGCCAAAAAGGCGGGGTGAGGTGGGTGGGTGGGAGGGTGGCAGGCGCCAATCTAAGTAAAGGCCTTCCAGCACCACAAGCACGCACACATACACACACTCGCAATGTACGAAGCAAAAAAAAAGAAGGATCACAGTATATAGAGAGATATATACAGAGAATCTAGTGTAGGTTACACGTTACGGGCCTCTGTGATGGCACCGGCGTGACAAGCGTGTGGATGCGTGACGGAGTGAATGGGGAGTGGGGTGGGGAGATCGGAGGAGGAGAAGTATAAGGAGGAGGCAATGCGGTAGAGAGGGCGTGCCATGACGCGAATGCTGTGGGCGAGGCGAGAAGGGGCAGAGCCACCGACGGCTCCGGTGCATGTTCTTTGCCACCCCCCTTTCTCTCCTTGCTCCCCTCGAGGCGTGTGATCGTCGGCAGACGAGCGACGGTGTGCGTGTGCGTGCGTGCTCGCTCTCTCGCACAGACCGACCGACGTGACCGCATGCGTCTCTTTGTTCCTCGCTGCGTACACGAGTGGTTTGCTTGTGGGTCGATTTTCACTTCCTTTTAGGAGGTAACAGACTGCAAGCCAATGGGAGCGGGCCGGTGGCGGCGGCGGTGATGGTGGAGAGGGCTGGGCTTCTGCATCGAGTCGCCCATCAACAGGCATACAGTGCACGCATACAGATATCTGTGTGTGCTGGTGCCCCCGCAGCCTCCTCACATGTACCGGCCAAAACAGTGAACATCAGACTCAGACATACTTCGGGGAATGCGGGATCGCCTATGACCCGCTGAATCGGTGTCGGCATATCGGCCCTCTCGCTTCTCACACCATCGGGGAACCAGCAACGGCGCCCAGCTTGCCGGGGGTGCTACGACGCTTGCGGTGCGCGGCCGACGCCCTCACCCGCTGCTTTAGCATCTTCTCCTCCAGGAGTCGTATTTCTGCGCGGATGTCGCCTTTACTCGCCTCACTCTGCAGCCTCTGCTGGCGCTTCTTCACGTACGCCTCGAGGCGCTTCCTCAGCACCGTCTTCTTGCGTCGGTCCACTGAGCGCCGCCAGGTCGCCGCCACCATGTACGGCGCGATTCGCGCCTGGGTCACCGGCGGCAGGCTGTCATCGAATAGCAGGCAGTCCGCCGCCGCACGCACTAGGCTGGGGTGAAAAGAGGATACCGACAGCTGCTCCGGGTTGCGCACGCGGCTCATGGCAACGTACAGCAGATGCTCACACGGCCACATGCGGGACAGCTCCAGGTGCACGCGACCCACCAGGGTGAGCCCCTGCACCTTGTGCACCGTGAAGGCGTAGGCTAAGGAGAGCGGCAGGGCGATGATCCCCATGCTGTAGAAGTGCGTGTTGGGCAGCCCTCCAACAAAGTGCGTCACTGGCGGGATCACCTCCTGCCGCCCGTTGAAGTCCAATACCGGCGCCAGTGGCACGTCGAAGCCCTGCTCGTACTTCAAGTAGTCGGCGTACTGCAAGATGGATTCCTCCCGCTGCGCGTTGCCAACGATGTAACGCGGAAGCTGGTCAATTTCCAGCTTGCGAAAGGCCACAACGGTGCCCAGGCTTCCGTTCACGAGCCCCGGGGCAAGGTTGGTGCGGAGCATCACGCGAGCGCCAATCTTCAGCCCCAGTGGCCGGGCAAGCGGGGTGCGTTGGGCGTACTGCGAGAGAGTGAACTCGTCCTGCTCCGTGTGCATGCCGTCTGCGTGAACGAGGACGTCGCGGACCCGTACGCCGTTGTCGATGCTTTCAAGATGACGATCCAGCTCACTCAGGTACAGCAAGAACTCCTGCGCCTCTTCCTTGTCCATCGTCGGCGGCAGACGCACCCGGAGGGCCAAGGCGTCGACGAAGAGGGGATACAACACAATGCTGCGCTCGCTGAGGCTGGGGTGCAGGAGCCACGCGCCGTCACTGAAGTTTGCCGACGCTGCCGCGGTGCTGGAGGACGCCGCGGCATCCTTTTCGCGACGCGCCAGTCGCGCTGACAAGCGAGACGACGGCTGCGACGACGCACGCTGCCCGTGTGTGTAGAACGCGGCGAGGTACCGCCGTATCTCCAGCGCGAACGTCTTCATGTTCAGCTTCGGTGGCGCATGGATGCGCAGCACATACGTCGGAGACCAGGTGCCCACGAGGGATGGGGGCAGGAGCTGAGGCGCAAAGGTGATGAGATCCCCTTCCAACCTGTCCAGCTGCTCCGTGTTGGTCGCGTCGACCTCGCGATTCGTCGGCAACAGGTTCACGGCGCCGTCCACGAATGCAGCCACGCTGTCGCGGCGCCTCACTTGTGGGAACGGACTCACAGGCGTGGTCGCCGCCGCGGACTGAGTCCGAAGGCTCTCATCGGCAGCGTTGGAGGTCGCCACTGTCTCCGTGTGAGGGTCTATGGAGGGCTCGCTGGTTGCGGTGGACAGGACCTGCTGCAGCTGAGCCTGCTGGCGCTCACGAAGCTCAGACGCTGCATGGTGCTCGGCCACCACCTGCTCTCGTGACATGAACCGCACCGATTTCGGTAGGTCCAGTGGCACCATTCCGCGCCGAAGCTGCTGCAGCTGGGCGGCAAAGTGCAGGTCGCGGTTCTGCCGCACCGCCGTGCGCAACTTCAGCTGAACGAAGTTGCGGCGGAAGACAGTGGACGTGATGAGCGGCTGCGCGTGAATGGCGCCGAGCTGCAGAAAGTCGCCACTCAGTATCATCTGCACACCGCCGAAGGGGAGGTTGATGTTGTTGGCGCGGCGCAGGTGCACCTCCAGCGACTCGAAGAGATCTCGTGAAAGCATCGACACCTCATCAATGATAACGACGTCGTAGCTGCTCAAGTCCTTGCGACGCGTGAACTCGCCGAGAGGGCTGATACCGAGACAGTGATGCAGCGTGCACCCGCCGATCTGAGAGCCGGCAATGCCAGTCGTCCCCGTGACAGCCACAGCCAGCCCTTCACGAACAAGCTGCTGCTTGATGACACGGAGCAGCACCGACTTGCCCGTGCCAGCGCCGCCACCGATGTACGTATGATGTCCCTGCATGACCAGCTGCACGACGGCTTGCTGCTCTGTGTTAAGGTCCTGAAGGGTGAGGAGCTTATCATCGATGCTCTCCATCATACTAGGCTGTGCAGTGGTCGCCTCTACAGCCGCTGATGGTGTTTGCTCCGACTCTGTCGTCTCTCCGCATACAAGACCAGGCTTCTGCCGCTGCAGGTGGGATCGGCTGTACTGCAACTTCAGCAGCCCAGACACTCGCTCCACGGGGTCCTCGACGGTCGCATCGCTCAGGAGACGCTCAATCTGTTGATAAAGGGGGCCGCGCGACCAGAACTTTGGCCAGGAGACACGGTGGGCACGCAGCTCGCCAGCGAGGTTCCGCAGTGCCTCGCCGTCCGTCACGCAGAGCTCACGCGTGGCTCGGTCGACGCCGATGCCCATCAGTGCCAGTGTGCGGATGCTCATCGATCCAGCCTTGGCGACACGGCGCGTAAAAATGTTGTAGACGAGTGCGCCCGACTCCACCGCTGGCGCAGTCGTGCTATCCCTCTTCGGTGCCCTGAGCAAGGCGGTAGCGACTTCGTGACAAGGTGCCGGCAGCGCACCGCCAACGGTTCCATCTGCACCCTCGTCTGGGTTGAGGGGGGCTGCAGACTGGGCGGCAGGAGGCGGTGCCTCGGCTTCCATCGTTGCCGCGTCGTTCTCACGACTCAGAGGCGCCTCTGACGGGTGCTCTGCATCCGTGAGGCGGTCTCCGTCTGTGTCAGCATGAATCGAGGAGGCGGCGGCGGCCGCCTTGCCGCGCTTCGCCTTCTTGTTGCGCGGTCGGTGCCACTGCTGCTTGCGGATGGCTCGAGAAACGTCGGCGTAAAGCTCAGCAGTCAGCGCCTCCTGCAAGCTCGTGTCTTCCTCGGCGTCGATGCTCTGCTGCGATGCTGATGCCATAAATGCTGCCGTTGCCGGTTCAAAGCCCTTGGCGACCATCGCTGCCACATGGCCCGCGCTCGGCGGCGCTTCGCCGATTGCCGCCTCCGCGTCGCTGAAGGCGGCATCGTGCGTTCGATGGCGAAGCCACTCCGTGTACTTGGCGGCAGCGGACGGCGCGAGTGCCTCAGTAAGTTGGTCCTTGATGTGCGTGTTCGACTCGAGCAGGGCCTCGTCCATGAGCGGCGCGTCGGAGGCCTGGGCCAGCCACTCCACTGGGTCCAATATGAGCTGGCGAGTGCGCTTATCGGCTGTCCGCACAGCATCACCGACAGAGGCGGCAGGTGCGACGGGCAGGGCATCGTCGCTGATACAATCTTCCACGTCTTCGATGTCCTTTTCAACAGCGCCGTACGCCTGATCATCCCAGTTGTCTTTCGAAACGCCTTCCTGATGTGCTGGTGATGCTGCCGCCGCGGAGGCGTCGCCATCGAGCTGTTGATGCCTCTCCTCGTTGATCGCGCGCCCCTCTCCCTGTTCGCCACCTAGATCAAAGGCAGAGATGCTGTCCATGTCGAACTCTTCGAGAAGCGCGTCGTCATTGCACACCAACGCAGGCGATGCAGCGACATCTGTGTGTGGATCGCCTAATTTGGCCGCTTCCGCATCCCCGCGTGGCGCGAGTGAGCGCGCTGCCGCAGGTGCGGCCTCGAGTGCAACTGGCTTAAGCGTTTTGTGTGAGGTGCGTTTCCGTAAACTGCCGCGTGCCGCCGGCACGCCGCACTCGTCTACGGCACGCCAACGAAGATCGACTGTGATCGTTGGTGCCGCTGCTTCTGGCTCCGCTGCTGTAATCGCAGCGGCGGCGTGCCGGCGCGCGTGTGGGTTGGCGCGCTGAAAGTCGGGCCGGAAGAGGAGCGGCACGTACGCCTCTTCCTCGGCCCCTGCCGAACTGCGTAGACAATCGTGACGGCTAGACGCATCCAGAGCCGATGACGCTGCAGCGGGCACTGCTGCCCCCTCCTGAGCACTGATCTCCATCGGCAAGTCCGCGGCGTGTGCACTCGCGCACCTGCCGCCGGCCGAGACACCTGCCGTCTGTTGTAGTCGGCGAAGCAGCTCGCTGAGCAGAGATGGGCGCTCCTCCTTCGCGTCCCCATACTCGGACGGAGCCGCTTCGCTCGATGGCGCGGGCCCACATTCAGCACGTGGTGACAAATCACCGCCACTCGGAGGCTCCCTGGACTGCGAGTGGTACCACCGCCGTGCTGCTGTGTGCCGCGTTACGTGCACTGCCGCCACAGTCAGCTGCGCGAGCTGCCGTTGTCTTCTTTTGCAGTGGAGTGGCTCTACCACCGATGACGCTACAGCGATGTACGCTCCCCTGGCGCAGTACGAGCCACCGCCGCCTCTCCACCGCCCCTTGTCCCGTGTCTTCGCCTTCACCATCAGCTGTGTACACTTTTCTGCAGAACGCACGGGGGAAGCTGGCGATGCTGAGGGAGGTGGGGAGGATGAAGGAAGAGAAACAAGAGGTATACACGACGGCGCAGCGACACACTTGGACACTGGTGCCATAACAGCACCACGAGCACGGGGACACACAGGTGCAGCAGTGAGGTGGCGATGAGACGCGAGGAGCACTTGTAGGTATCCCATACTGTTACGCTTTTTATGAGGGCCGTCGTATGCATGTAGCAGTGCTGTGCACTGGTGCCCGCTTTCGTCTGATGTTGTACTTCTCTCCCCCCGTAATAACCGAACAGATCGAGAGCACGACCGCACACGCTACAGCACGCAACCGAGAGACTATGTATGCCAATATAAATGGATGCACGCACACCGACACAGTGCACAACACGCTGATGAAGGCGGCGGCGGCTCAATCGTGATTGGGGAGAAGGAGATGCAGCAAGACGGGCCAGCCAAACCACCGCAGCAGGCTTAAGCACACGTGTGCCTTCCGCTTTACGGCTCTTGCTCACCAAACTCTCTCTCTGTGACGACCTTCTTTCGCCTTCCGTGTTCAACGCGTCGATGTGACGCGCCCCTCTTTTCCTGCGCGGCAGCTGTGTGATCGTCTTCTGCCGTTCCTCGCCGCCTCGTGTAACCTTCTGCTCGTCTATCTATCCTCCTTTACGCCTCCCGCTCTTCCTCGCACCCACTGCGTCAAGCAGCGGTGCTGCCGTGTGGAGTGCGTGAACGCACCGGCACACGCGCACACGCACGGCTACGCCGGCTGTGCTCGATGAGAGGGAGTGGCAACAATAGTAAGAATAAAGGAGATCTACGCACACGTGCACGCACACGCACACACAGACAGACAGACACGCACAGAGGAGAGATAAGATGTATATATAGAGATATGTGTATGTGTATATGTATGCATGCATGTATTTATGCGCGTGTGTGTATGTGTGTATGTGTGTGTGTGTGTGCGACTTGCGCTCTTATGAAGTTATATGCACGACCTGTATGCGGTGATGATGATGTGCCGTCGAGTGGGCTGCTCGACATGAACACCCAGACACACGCGCTCCTGCGTATGCGTATACAAACGTGTATGTGTATGCGTGTATGTATGTGTGGTCCATCCACACGGACACCTGCGGGGCATATAACAAACCCGAGACGGTAATCACGAAATACATGCAGAGAAGGGGCAGCAGGGCAGGACGAGGTGTGGCGTGGGCGCCCCTCTTCATCGAGAAAAAGAAGCGAGCCCACTCCTCACCGATCTCGCGCACGCTTCTCTCCCTTTCTCCTCCGCGCCCTCTCCCTCTTGCCTTTCAGTGATGGCCAGTACTGCAAGAAAAGCGTGTGTGTACACGTGTGGCGCCTTTCACTTCGTGTCTGTGTGAGATGCGCGTGTGAAAGCCTCTCCTCCGCCTCCGCCTTCAGCTACCGTCACGGCTGTGGCTGATCAATGACGAGTTGCCCGACTCTCCAGAAAAGACGGCCACGCCCACGCTGCGCAGCGGTGCTGTCTCTCCAGCTTGCCTTCACAAGCGCAAGTAGACAAACACCAAGTGATGCCCTCACACCCTGGCAGCGAAGCAGGCGTGATGTCAAGTGCTGAGCCGCCACAGCCCCGGGTGAAGTGTAGGATGAGGTTCCTTCCACTCTCCGACGCCTCTGCTCGCCCTCTTTCCGTCCGGAGAGGACCTCCCCGTCCTCCCCCCCGCGCAATCGTCACCACCGTCACCGGTGCGCGCCACTCCTCCACTCCACCGAGCGCCGGCCAACGAGGTACGTGCGCAGCACCACTACAACGATGTGATGTCGGCGCAGGTCACCGACAGAGGGAAGGATCCACAAGCGGGATCGGCTGCAGTTGAACGAAAAGTAGAGCGGCAGCTGCGCTGTACCTTAGCATGATCGCTGTGCGGGTGCGCGCGCGTGTCTATGTGCGTATTAACCGATAACGCCGTGATCGACACGCGAGAGCGAGGTGTAGTGCGAGAAGAGAAACGGGTCGGGCCCGAGTGTGACCGCAACGGCGGCACAGGACTTGATGACAAGCGGTCGTTGAATGTGCGATAGTTGCTCCCGCTGAGCTGCGAAGGCAATTCAGGCCACTCAACTCGCGCGCACGAGGACCGGTGTACGCGAAAGAGAGTGTGCGAGTGATAGAGAGCAGGCGTGAAGGGGCAGGGGCAAGCAAACCTACTGCAGAGCGTGAGCGAAGAAGAGGCGCAGATGTGGAAGAAGAGGCTACGGTATTCTGTCGTCCGTAGTCGCACACGTCTGAAGATGTTGGTGGGAGAAGTGGCAGTGCGGCGCGAGAGTTGAAGAGGCCGAGGAAAGGCCGAGGACGAAGAGAAGAGGTAAGCGGGCATGAAAGTGTTTGGCGCACACGCGCTCGCTTGGCATACACCCTTCTTCCTCTTGCTTCGAAGGAGCATGGGCGACGCGCACGCAGACAGGGACACGGCACACTGCACTCAGGACTTTCCAACGTGTGCGCCTGTGCCTGGTGGGGTGCCGCCTCTCTGGATCCGTGGCCGCGCTTGACATGATGAAGTGGCCATAGTGGGAGACCGTGGGCATCGGCGAACTCGAGAGCCTACAACAAACAACACACATTTTCTCTTTGCACCGTTCGGAGTGCGACGGTGACACGCCGCCTGCGGGTGTGTGGGTGGGCGGGTGCAGACATCTCTAGTCGTGCTCTTGACAACGATGATGGGCGATGCAGCGGGCTTTTCTGTGCCAACGATAGCGACAGGAGGCCCTTGCGCTGATGGCGCCAGCGACAGGGGGGGGGGCGGACGGCATCTGTGGCAGCTTATCGAAGTCCGCGAGGTAGGTGGCATAGATGGTGCGAGGCGAAAAGAGAGCCTCTGGGGTGTAAAGCCATCGATGGCGCCGTTTTGTAGTCTTGGCCTCGCCCTCCTCGGTGCGCATCTGCACGCCGAGGCGGCCATGGCGCGCCGCGACGTTGCTCCAGGAGGCGTGAGGGCTTGTGGCGACGGGCTTGGGGAGGGGGCCCGTGGCTCAAAATGAAAGGCATCTTTGCGCCATCCGCTAAATGGCCAGCGCCTCTCTCGGTGCTGGCGTACATGCGTGTGCGTGTATCGGGGAGTAGATGATGAGCAAGGGAAGAACGGTAGATGGGAAGAGATGGCAGTGAGCGTCTGTGCTGGGCTGCTGATGCATCACTCTCTGATGACAGCCGCCGTTCGCACACTACCTCGCTGCGTCGCAGTGGACCGGCCACGACACAGCACAGGACCGGGTGCATGAGGCGGGAGGCAGGTGATACGTGGCGCACAACGGCCACCACCTCTGCGGCAGCGCAGTTCTCCTCTCCCACACTCTCTGTGGCGTGTATAGATATACATTGAGAGAAAGGTGGTGCACACTGGCAGACACGACGCGACCCTGTTGCTGCTACTCACCCTTCACGTGCAGCCCTTTGGGGGGGGGGGAGGTCGCGTGGAATGGAGAGACGTCCTGCATGGCGATCACTGTCGCCTCGCTTACGTGCGTCTTGCCAGAGCGTATGTACATGCATGCCGCAGATAATGACGACATGACGAGGGAGGGGAGAAGGCACAGCCGACACGTAGCACCGCACCTGCATCAAGAAGCGAACCCAGAGAGCGAGAGCAACACCGTGCAGGACTGACCTGTCAGATAGAAGGAGGGGGGTGTCCACAGAGTGACACGAGCAAGATAGATAAAGGGTTCCAAGGAGTGGTGGTGGTGGGAGGGTGGGGGCAACATTGATCACGCACACAGACACGTCCGCACACAACGCACTCACTCATGGCGGAGGCGATCCGCTGTACATGGGCAGCAACAACAACAGTAACAACAACAGAGGAAACATGAACAGTACAGCCAAACACCAACATGCACACACACACAAGCGCCCACGCACACTCTTTGTGTCCTTGCGTGACTTTACTGCAGACGCGAGCGAGCCCTTACTTCCTGTCCTTCCCATTCATGCCCGCAGCCGCTACGAGGCTGCGCCGCACGCGCCAATCACACCGCTGCCACCCCCTCCGCCCGTGTGGCTGGAGATGCCGTCGTTGTTGACGCTACCGGCTCCCGCTGTGCCAGAAGAGACCAAGACGCTGTTCGACCCCCCGGCTAGCTGCGAGCGCGACACCAGCGACGCCAGAGCAGGCACCATGTGCGTCAGCGGCCGCAGGAGCGAGTGATGCAGGAAGGAGAGCAGGCGCTCCTCAAACGGGACAAACACGTTCGGCTGCTTGAAGCCGCACAGGACGCACAGAAAATCGCAGAAGCCCTCGAAGGTGAGAACGTGGGCGCGCTTTCGATGCGCTGGTTGCGCGACGGCGGACTCGGTGGCGGCATCTGGATCGACGATACGCACCGCGCGGTAGCCTGGCCGTCGCGACGACAACGGGAGGCTGCCAGGGCCGCCGTTGGCGTGCGCCAGCCGATCCATCTCCTTGCGGTTGGCGATGGCGACCTCTTCGTTCGCCTGGCGCAGCACAGAGCAGCTGGAAAAGAGCTCATGGATGCGATGCTGTGAGAGCTCGGTGCTGGTGAGCATCGCATCGCGCAGAAGCCGAAGCACATCCTTGCGCACCATCCCCGGCTCCCCGAAAACCTCCTTGCTATAAGTCTGAAACACAAGCAGCAGCGCTGGGGCGCAATTCCGTAGCACCACCTGTGTCCTCACGCCACGCGTGAGCTGGTGAAGAACGAAGCGAGGATCTGTCGCTTGCAGGTGGGCGGCGGAGCTGGGCAGCACGATGCCCTGCATCATGAGCCTGAAAGCCTCCATAAGGGAGCAGTAGGTGGGCTTGCTGCTCGACACGCGGCGGCTGCGGTTCGCCTCATCGCCATACGGCGGCAGCGAGGCGGGACCCCCGAGCCGCCCATCATCGCTACTGGCGAGGGTGCTAGATTCCCAGCTGCCGACAAAGGCAGTCGGTGAAGACAAGGGTTGCACTGCTACGCCTGCTGGAGTCGCCGAGATGAAGGCCGGGTAGAGACGGTGCGCCAGTAGCACAAGCGCCATCACAAACGACGGGTATGTCATGTCCATCTGTATGTCTGGTAGCGTCTGATGCTGCATTGATGACTTCGGCGAACGACTCCGCCTGTCGTCACCCTCGCGGCGCAGCCCCGTGGCCGCTGGCGCCGTCTGCGACGACGCCTCCCTGGCGGTCCGTGCCGACTGCAGCACTGCGGGGTCCACCTCATCCCGAGCGAACGACACCGCCATGACGGCGCGTTGAAAGAGCTTGGTCACTACCTCCATGTCTATCGCCTGCAACTGCGGCTTCGGCTGGCGTGACCATAATGACTGCACTTGCATCTGTGACTGACCAGATTCGCGCCTCCTGAGCACCGCAGAATCATGCGCGCCGGCGTCCTCGCTATCTGGGCTCGCCAAGCTGATCACTCCGAGGTCACTACACAGCATGCGCCAGCTGCCGAGGTCGAGAACCGGAAGCGCCAGGTGTGCGGAGAGGGTGGCGCGCTGCACAAAGAGCGAGAGAAGATCTTCCTGCCAAAGACCGGTGATGGCGTCCGTCAGTGACGCCGTCTCAGCAGTGGGGTCGGTCAGATGCTGTTGCTGTGTCGGCGGCTTGGCTGCCTCATCGTCCACGGAGGTGAGAGAGGCGCCGAAGGTCTCGCTCGCCAGCGCGTTCAGGTAGGCCTGCTGGCGCTGCTCCACGCACTGACGGATGAGCGGATGCTCGATGGAGAGGTTCTCCTTACCGTCCTGACGAAGTCCCAGCAGTAGTGCCGGGGCTGACGCACACGGTCCGGTAAAGACACCGTTGCTCAGCCCACCATACGTGCGCACCGGCACCAGGCAGTTGAGCGTAACATGCCAGCGGTGCAGCTCCAGTGAGCGGCGCAGCACCATGGCGAGGGTGCTCAGCATCGCGGCCAGCTCAGGGCTCTCGAAGGCGTCGCTTGGCCAGAAGCCGCCGCGCAGCAGGAAGGGGTGCGCCTGTGTGCCGAAGACAGGAAGGCAACGCTCACGGAAGAGCTGCCACGCCGTCTTGTCTTCTGTCGGCAGCTGACGCAGCATGTCGGCCTCGATCGAGTAGCCGGATGGCGGTGCCCGGTCAAGCGTCGCCGTAATTTCCGCCGGACTGCCGCCCCCTCCTGCAGCATCTCGGAGGCTGCCGTTGAGCTCGGCCGCTGTCGCTTGGCCGCCGCTCCAGAGGTACAGCAGTGCGCTGCGCTCTCGCTTCGCGCTCTGAAGACTCTTGTGGTGGAAGGGGTGCGCGAAGCGGACGTAAAGAAGCGCCACGAGCGTGATGACGGCTGACCTCTCACCGCGCACGATGGCGTGCGGGTCGACCACGGTGTGGAGCGGCAACGGAGCTGACAGCGTAGGCAGCGACGCCACGGCGGCTCGCGGCGACCGTTTCACATCCCCCGCCTCTGCCGCGCTCACACGAACGTCGACAGTGGCCTGCCCGCTTGTATTCTCACCGTTTGTGGTGTTCGCCCGCCACGCCTCGTTCTGCTCCTGTGCCGAGACGTCTTGACCGGCCATGAGCTCTGTCGCAAAGGCGAGAAGCTGGGACATGCGCTCTACAGGCGGTGCGGCCAGCAAATCACCAAAACAGTCTGCGTACACAGGGAAGGGCGGGTTTAGCTGCACGCCACGCTGTTCCAGCAGTTGACGTCGGCGATCGATGCCATCCAGCCTGGCCCCGGCAGAGTCGCTCATGCCCACGCTCGCGCCGACGCCACGTTCCATCTCGGCGGCCGACGTCGTGGTGCGGTACCGCGGCAGGGCAAGGTAGTAGAGAAGTCGACTGATCAGCACCCCGCTCCGCGCTTCCTCGCTGAAGCTGTGGAAGCGCTCGGCTAGAGGGCCATCCTTCATGTCGTCGAGGCACTCCAGGTCGTCGAGGCAGCTGTTGGCCCAGTCTGCGATGATGACAAGGGCATCAGGGAGTTGACGGTCTGAGCGCAGCACGATTGGGGCGATGCGGCTGAACAGACGTTCCTCATCGCTTTCGCTGCGTGGCGGCGCCGCGCGGCTTTCTGTGGAAGCCGATGTCACCGACATGGTGGCTGTCGCCTCTCGCCCGTCCGCCGTCGCCTCGGCAGCCACGGCGGACTTCGCGGCATGAGGCGAGGCGTTGCCGAGCTCGCCCTCGTCACCATCGTCATCGTCGCTAGTGGTGCACCCTGTGCCGTAGCGATCCGCGTGCACGCGCGCCTCGTCGGCACCCTCGGCTGCCGCTGTGGAGACCTCGCACATGTCTCCGACGACGCGCAGCACGGTGCTCTGCCACGGGCGGTGCCGGTGCGCGCGCAGGCGAGAGCGGACGTGCCGCAGCTGGCGGTTCTTCTCCTTGATCGTCATGAGCTGCTCTTGTGCGGTGTTGAGCGCCTCCAGCTTGTCGCGCAGCAACTGCAGCGTGCCATCCTCCAGCTGGCGATTCCGCTCACGCAGGCCATGATTTGCAGCTTCGACCTTGCGCAGTCGCCGAGACTGCACGGCCAGCTCCGCGCGGAGATAGGCGTTGACCCGGTCAATTTCGTGCAGCTTCGCTAGCATCGTCTGGAAGAGAGGGTGCATCGGGACGCCGCCGGCGTCACCTCCGCGACTAGAAGTGGCTTCCGCCAAGGATGCGTTGATGTCAGATGCTGGGAATGTGGACGGCGCTGTAGAGCGCGCGTGGTATGACCTGTTGCCCTCGTCTTGGATATCGTCAGCGTGGGACTCGAGGTAGACGAGTTGCGCCAGCGTTCCGCCGCCATCGATGGCGTTGTCCTCATCGTTACTGCCCTCACTCTGGTCTTCGCTGCTGGCATCCCGCACAATGTACCTCTCCATCATGCCACATTTTCCATCTTCTCTTGCAACGACTTCATTGGCCGCAGAGGCATTGCTTCCCTGCAAGCTGCGGGTGCCAGCCTCCCCGGCTCTCTCTTGCTCTGCCGCCGCCACGCCGGCAGCCTTCCGACGGATAAAGGAGAGTTGGACTCGGCTGTAGCCCGCCCCCTTGCGCTTCGAGGAGTGCGTTTCGTGGCGATGGCGGCTGGGAGGGGGCGACAGGGACGCCTGCGCGCTCCTCCCTCGCGAGTGGCTGGGGGCCACCGCCCATCCGGCAGGGGTGTCCACCATTGTGGATGCGGCGCTGGCATGGATGCCCGTTGCTGAAGATCCTTCCCTGCTGCCAGCAGCAAGTTCCTGCTGTCTTTGCCCGCTCTCTTGCAGCTGCTGCTGCTGAACACGAGACCACATTGTAGCTACGGGTTCAGCTGAGGTTTCGGGGCCGTACATGAGCAGAGCCGTGGCCATTGTCGCCGCTGTTCCCACGTATGCTTGATTGTCCCGCAGCGCTGATAGCCTCGACTCATTGAGAAATTCGATGTACGCCGCCTCCATCCGTGCCTCACGTACAAGCTGCTGCCCGCGCTGTGCCTCTCGCCGCCACGCGCTGAACATCCGATGCAGCTCGACACGTCCCCGTAGTCGTGCAACCACGCGCTCCGTTGCAGCCTGCTGGGCGAGGCACTGGCGGTGCCGTATGACTCCTTGCAGCCACGCGCGCATCGTCCACGACTTCACAACGCCCTCGAGGTACTTCGCGTCGGCCTGGGCCTGCACGGCTGCATCTATCAGGCTCTGCTGCTGCTGGACGCGCAGCGGAAGGGTTGCAAGGTGGGTGACCTGCTCGCTCAGCGTTCCCAGCCGTGGCCGCACCGCCGCCCACCCGGCATAGTCGGCGTACACGTGAGGCAGGATGTACTGCCGGAGGAGGTGGCTTGCGAACTCCATGCCTGCCGTGATTGACTCCGCCTTCTCAATCATGCTGGAGAGCAGCGCAACACTGACCGCCGCTTCTAGCCGCAGCACGGGGGCAGGGACAGGGCGGTCACAAGGGAGAGCGACAACAGAGACGCCGGCCCCGGTCGGCAAAGCCGTCGACACCTGTTGCTTCACCTCCTCCGCCAGTGCACGCTCCGTGTTGAGGGCGGCCTGCAGCACCTCGTGACGCTGCTCCAGCTCCAATGCGTGCTGCGCCTCCACTTCGTTCTCTTGCTCCGTGAAACTGCTTGAGGTGCTTGTGAGACCGACATGCCGTCCTGCATTGCGATTTCCATCACACGTGTCCTCCACGGTGGCGACTGCGGCAGTGGTCTTTCTGCTCTGGGCCTCGATGAAAGAAACGCTCGTCTGATGAAGGACCAGCTGCAGCGCTTGCAGCAGCGCCGCCATCTTGTGGAGCGGCACCGGCGATGCACTCGATGGTACCAGGCACACCCCACTCTTTCGCTCTCGCTGGTGCTGCAGCTCGCGCTGCCAATGATGTTCTTCCGACGTCAGCAGTGCTCGCACAGCTTGCTCGAGAGCCGGGCTCAGCTGTTCGTCGAGCGCAGCCACATGGCGCTGGTGGAGCCGCATCGCCTGTCGCTCACGCCACCAGTGGTGTAGCGGGCCGTTGAAGGAGGTCGTTGAGGCATGAGCCGGCGCTGTGGAGGCGGTAAAGGCTGGCGTGCTGCGCGTCCACAGCGCCAGCTGCCGCGTCTCGGCAGCGCTCAGGTCTGGTGCCACGATGTTCTCCGTGGTTGACGCTGGCAAGCCCACGAGCGCTTCGTGGAGGGGTGCAGCCGCACAGCCGGCAACGCTGGCCCCAGCACCGGGTGGCGGAGACGACTTTGCCTTCTGCCAATTCGCATCGTTCTTATCCCTCTTGTTGTCCTCGTTTGGCTGGACGCGAGCAGGGATGAGGGCTGCGTAGACACGTGGGGTTGCTGCAGGCGGCACGCGTATCGCCTCAAAGCCGCTCATCGACGCTGCAGAGGTAGCGGGCTGAGCTGCTCTTCGACTGTGGTGCGCCGACGCAGTCTTGAAGAGGCCACGCGCTGCTGCTGTCGTTGTCGTCGCACTCTTGCCGGCCGATTGTTGTAGATGCGGCAGTTGCCATGTGGACGCCGCCGCCGCACTCGAAGGGGCGGCGGTCGCGTTTGTATAGGATAGCGGGCGCAGGCGGAAGGCGCTCACATCGTCATGGGTGAATGTGGGCGCATTCGAGGGCAGCCGCTGTTGTGGCGAAGTGCGTGACGAGGAGACGGGCATCCTTGTATCGCAGCACCGAACCCGCTCGCAGACAAACAGTTGTGGGGCGGTGAGCGCGTCTCTCTGAGCGTGCGGTCGTTGTGGTGGTGCTGCACGAGAAGGGGAGAGGGGGGGGGCAGGACAGAAAGACCTACAGTCGAGGTGTGTGTGTGTGTGTGTGAACCGTCCGAGACCATACGTGGAGATGCGAGGGGCGAGGGGACAGGCGCTGGCAAACGCGCGTCGCACACCCGTGAGCGTGTCGACTTGAGGGTCGGTGCGTGCGCAGAGTGCAGGCAGATATAGGCGGACCGTGCGCGTGTGTGTGTATGTGAGCGGAGGATGCGACTTGAACATAGCGGCGCTGGAGGAGAGAGCGAGCGATCGAGACGATACCGTAGAGCAGTAAAGGCAAAAACTGCTTCCCTTCACACCAGCCTCGTGGGCCCACAAACACGTGGGGCGGATTACGCAGGCACGCACCATCGCGGAGCCCCCCACCCCTTCCCATTCTCACGCCTCGTCCAAGGTGACGTACACGGTGGTAGGAAAGAGGCGAAAGACTCGCTGCGCCACGACGTACAGCACCACCAACGCAAACAGCACGGCAGACACGCGCAGCAGCAGATCATCGCGCGACTGCACTGTCAGTAACGTGCGCACCATGCGCTGTGCCATCTCCATCGATGAGTGCACATCTTGGAGCGACTGTTGAAGGGTCGCGAGGGACTCACTGGAACCGGCGAGCCCCTGTACCGCCGTGTCCATCTTCTTGAGCTCCATCGAGAGCATGGACCGCGTGTGGAGCAGCGAGCGGAGCGCCGCCGCGGTGCTGGCGGCGGATCGACCTGAGGTGGACGTCACGTCACCCTCGGTGACGTTCTCTGCGTCCTCGACCTCGGCCACAGCGCGCGGAAGCACGCGGCGAAGGTCGATGCGGGCCTTCTCCAGCCGCATGTACAGCTGGCGCTCCTCTTTCGTCGGCGCCCGATTCGCCACAGAGGGCGATGCAGTCCGAGTAGCGGGAGAGGCCGAAGAGCCGGACCGCTGCTGCAGCTGCTGGTGCACCCGGTGTCGCTCGCGCTCCCGCTGCTCCCGCACCGTTTCTAATGTCCGTAGAACCAGCTGCGCGTGTGCAGCGGCGATGGAGAGGGCACCATGCAAGCGCTGCGTACGATTCGTCACGAAGGCGTGGTGCGTCGTGATCAGCTCGTGTAGCGCCTGGTCCGCACGGTGCGCCAGGGACAAAAGTACCTCAGCCGTTCGTGGCGGTAACGGCGAGGCAGACGGAGGCGAGGGCGATGCCGCCGCAGCGCGTAGCGCGGCAGTCGCTTCCATGACAAGGGGCACCAAGAAACGTTGCTGCTCCGTTCATTCAGGTTTGTGACTCTCCGCGCGTGCCAGCGCGGAATGCAGGCGCAGGAGGGGGGGGAGAGGAGGTTCGATGTGGAGGAGAGACACAGAACAGGCGAGGGCGATAGCACATGCCCGCCTCATGGGTGCGGTGCGCGTCACCGTGACACAGTGCAGACGACGTACACACACGCTGGGCCGTGGTGATGGTGGGATGCGGCTGCTGCGGCGCGAGACGCCCCCGCACATGCTTGCCGATGGCGGTGGCGCAAATCGACCGTGCGGCTCACACCCCATCAGCGGAGGCTCCCCCCTTTCTTTTTAGCTCACATAGCATCAACGCTGCTCGGGCGACAGGCACATGCTCACACGCAGCGGGAGAGGATGTAAAACGACACAAGAAACCAAGTCGATGCACGGGAGCCGCGAGCTTCCCCCCGCACCCTCTTCTATGAACAGATGCCTTCACAGAGGTGCACAGACACCCACACGCCACTGCACGTGGCCAAAGCATCGCTGTGATCGGCAGAGTCGCGTGAACCACCTCCGATATCGCAGGCGCCGGCACCCCCGCCGCCTCCTTCAGCGCCAGAGCTGAGGGCTCATGCCCGTGCAGAGCAGATGCGGCAGCCTTGCCTCCGCATGAGCCCCTCTCGCTGCTGCTACTCCCTGCAGACTCCGCACCATGTACCATTACACAGACGGCAGTGTGGCACCACCACAACCGTTGCTCCTGTAAAGCTTGCAGTGCCAGCTTCCACTACGTGGTGGTGCCGAGGAGTTGCTGTCCTTACAAGCCCTTCCCATCACTGTCCGGCTGATGTCTCGTGGCAGGCTGGAAAGTGAAGAGTTGCAGTAGCTCCGACACCGTTGCACTGGTGCTGTGATCGCGCCGAGACGTGGTGCGACACCGAGCGGCCGTAGGCGTGCGAGGCCCCGTCTTGCATCCTCGCTGCTGCTGTACTTCATCCTCTCCCACTAGTGTGGTGAAGGCGGTGAACTCAGCGGCTAACGCGCATGCCACAATGCGCGCGTACCGCTCCTGCAAGAACGCATCGTCCTCATCGAAGGAGCCGCACGTCTTGTGATTCGGTGGTGCGCTGCCGTCGCCGTCGCATCGCTTGTCGCGCGAGGGCGGCAAAAAAGGGCGCCTCGCCGCAGGACGGTCATAGTCGGACACAGCGCCGCCACTCGAGTGCTCATTGCCGCTCTCGCTGCCCTCATCTTCATCGACAGGGTCAAGACGAAAGAGTCGCCGCGCGACATGCTCACCTTGCCGCTGCAGCGGTGCGTTTGGCGAGCGCACGCCTGCACCGCCGCGATGTTCTCTTCCACAGGGAGCCGTTTCACCGACCTCCGCCATCGCCGCTGTCGCACCACCATCGGCCTCACGGGTTGACTTGACGCTGGAAAACACGCTCAGCAGGTAGCTCATTGCATCCTGGTTATCGAACTTCACTCGCGGGGTCTCGAACTGTGCATTCCGCGTGCGTTGTGCAGTGTTGCGAGGGTGCCGGGCGAGGGAGCTGCTACTGCTGCTCCTCTCCTGCTCTGATAGCAGCGACGATGCCCAAAGCGCGTCTGCAGTTGCTGCCTCGCCGGACGGAGGACGATCACACACAGTGCTGGGCGTTAGGCCGACGTTGGCCTTATCGCTGAAGCTGCTAACGTCGCATACGATAGACGGAAAAGCGAGCGCCGCCGCCATGCCGTGCTGCCCGCTCGACTTGCTGGCGGAGCGCGTCGGCGAGGGTACAGCACTTCCTGCTCCGCTGCTCTGGGGGCTGTGCGGTGCCACGACAGTGGCTTCTGGATAGGGCCCCGTGGTGGAGTTGACGCCCGCGTCCTCGGACGAGTTGATGGGGGACACCTGCGGTGTCGTCGGCGATGGGAGAGTGAGGCACAGTCGAGAGTCTTCGTGCGTCATCTTCCTCTGTGTGGGCACTTTGGCTGTGATGTGATGTGCGTGATGATGCCGGCGCCCCTCCGCCGATACGCTGAAACTCTCTGCCGTGCTGACGGCCGCTGCACGTTCGCGCTTCTCATCACCACCCCGTTGCCGGTGTCGGCGCTGCCGGTGTGGACTGGAGTGCAGTGCCGCCCGCAGGGAGCGGATATCCTTCTCCTGCTCCAGCACCTGTTGAGAGAGCTGCACGATCAGCCGCTCGCATTGCCGCAGCATGTCATCCGTGTTCACTGTCGTGAGGGCCGAGGAATCCGTCGACGCCACGACTGGCCTTTGTGGCTGCCTCCGAGTACGCGACGATGACATTGACCTACGGCTCGCAGAGTCTGGAGTAGGCGAAGACCACAAGTGCGCGCGCGCAAGGCTGTATATGAGTGTATGTGTGCCTGTGCACCGGCGAGAGCCACTGAGCAGGCGGGAGATCAAGCTTTTATGCGTGTGCTCGGTGCTCCACTTCTATAAAACGTAGGTGGCCCTCGAGGGGAGGGGCGCGTGCGCCTATCTCACACCCACGCACGCCTTATGTCAGGGTCGCCGCCAACCCACGGTGAAGGCTTCACGGCCGAGGGGGTGGTGGTAGTGGTGGTGAAGGAGTGAGATAGACACGCGAAAAGCGAAGCGAAAAACAACAAAGAAGGACGGACACACGATCGGACCCCTCCCTCAGCGTCCTTTCGGCTGCACGACTCCTCCTTTGCAACGGCGGCGGCGATTGTGCGCCGAGACAGCCGAGACCTGTGCCATAAGACAACGCACAAGCGGGATAGGGAGAGCACAGGTGGGGTGGTCGTAGTGGTGGACGAAGTAGGAGGGGGGGGGGCATAACGGTGATGGTACGCTTGCGTGCATAGTGCGCGTGCCTGCTTGTCTGCGAATGGGCGAAAGACACGGGCACAGGCACAGAGACGGTAGAATCCAAGGGCTGATGCTGCCTGCACGCGCTTGCGTATGTCTGCACCTCCAACGGCGCACACCTGATGCATCAGTTGAGTTTTTCCTTGGGTCTGCGCCCTCCCGCTCATCCATCACACCTCTACACACATGCACAGCGCGCTGCGCATGGATGAGCAGTTGGCCCGCAGACAGCCCTCCCTCCCCACATAGGCAGACACAGCGAGCACGGCTGCCTGTTCGTCGCACGGTATCATAAAAGCTCATTCGAGGGGTCCGAGACGTACATGCCAGCCGACATGCAGATGCGGAACTCGCCGCGGCTCCACTTGCCGGTGGTCGAGAGGTAGCGGTCCATGTTCTGGAGGGTGCGCTTCTCCGACTCGAAGAGGCCGCCGAGGCAGGAGCTCTTGTGCTGCACGCATCGCAAGCCTAGGTAACTCAGGAACCACTGCGTATTCTACATGGCAGCGTGCCGGTGCACGCGGAAGAGGTGGGAGGGAAGGCAGACAACTTCTCGGTCGGTTGGCTGCTTCACGGAGGTGAAGCGCCGTGTCCGTTCTACCGTGCACTTGAGAGATACAGAGGCAAGCTTGCTTTCCATCGTGCGCCGGATGTGCTGGAGGGCGTAGCTGACGTTCGGCAGAAACGAGAGGTATGTGCCAGCCACTCGCGAGAGCTGCGCCGTGTTTTCGGAGAAGAGAAGCGTCGCGTACTGGTTCAAGTACGGCGACCACCCAGCTGCGTTAGAGAGGGAGAGCCGCGGCACGGCTGCTGGCGCCGCAGGAGAGGCGGGTGGATGGGCGGCAAGTCCGGTTATATTACTTGTGGCTGTGGTAGTCGTTGAGCACGCCAGATTATCGGCACGCCAGATTATCGGCACGCCAGCGCTTACGCTCAGCCATCTCGCGGTAGTGCAGCTGTGCTGCCTTCAGGTGTGCCACCCACTCCACCGTGCACAACCCGTCGCCGAGTCTTTGCGCCATGTCCATCTGCTACACCTCGACGTCGCTCTCGCGCTGTGCCGGGGACTTGCGCAGGGTGACCATGAGGCCCGCCACCTCGGCTTCGGATGCTGCGTCCAGCTTGGCGTTTCCATGTGCCGGTGCCTTGGGGCTCGGAAGCAGCGCGAACTGCAGCCACTCCTGGCAGAAAACGCGGTAGAAGGTGCTCCCCTGAAAGGCGTGTGCATCACCAAGCCCCAACTGGCTGCTGACGAGCGCCTCGCAGAGAGTCGTGAGGGGTGGAGACGGTGCTTCAGATGTGTGCCGAGAGCGGCGGAGCCAGTATGCGGGTGCCGTAGAGAGGCGCGCGTTGGCAGTGGAATTGAGCGGATGCGCTGTAAGCTACAATGTGCAGCCCATTCTGCATCGGCATCTCACTCGTTGCAGTCGCCTCAGCACCAGCGGTGGCATTGGCGTTTCTGGCGGTGGCGGCACTTGAGATGAGGGCGTCTGAGATGGGTTTGTGGACCGACGCCACCACAGAAGGGGATGTTGTAGTTGGAAACCGAATCTTCTGCACGTAGGCGATCAGCTTGAATTGCAGTCCCTCCTCGCGCTCTGGCTGGCGCCATTCCTGCGACGCGCACACTTGCAGGCGGTATGCATGCACGCCCTCTGTGGTGCCGCTGCGCTCCTGGTTCACCACATTCGTTGGCAGATCTGGGCAGGCGTTCTTCGATAGCGTCTGAGGAGCTAGCGTGATTTCGCTCTGCACAACGTTGCCATTTGAAGAGGGCGAAGTGTTGGAGTTAGCCGAGTCGACGCGTCCGATGGACGCAGCACTCGTCGCGTCTGCTGCGCCACCGAAGACAAGCCTGCTCGCCCCCGTCAAGGTTCACTGCAGGTTGTGAAGAGCGACGTACTCCGTCACGACAAGCCGGACGCCGTGCAGGAGCGCGAACGCCAACTTCGCCATTAGAGGACTCGTGAGTGATGTGTGTGGCAGCCCCGCCACGCGCACATGCAGCATCCGCTTCGAGGCAGAGGTCCGCCCCGTCACAGAGGGGGCCGCTGCTGCCTCCTGTTCGCTGCACGCCACGCGCCACCACGCCCGCACCATGGCCTCCTCACTCTTCTGCGCCGCCACCTCCAGCACTTTGCTGTGAACAAGGAGCCACTCGTGGAAGCTGACGTGCTGCGCCGTGCCCAACCGGTAGAGGCCTACGGCGGCCCTCTTCAGCAGCCGCACTTCCTTGTCTTGGATGCGGCTGGTGGCATCGCCCCGAGACTCTCGGCGCCGTCAAGGGTGCACCTGCCAGGACGGTAAGAATGGAGAGCGAGTGGCACAGGCGAACACTGCCATCACCTTTAGCCTACGGCGCAGGACGTAGAGGGGGCATAGGGCTATCACGCATGTCTTCCTCATCTTGCTGTTTCGGCGGCTGTGGTGGTGGCACATGCGTGACAGGGGTCGGGGTGCTGCTGCTGCTACTGCTGCTGCGACGGATTTCCGGTGGCGGCACTCGGGTGGACCAATGAGGTCAGCCACTCTTCGACTAGTGCATGCAACGTCTCCGCGTTGGTTGTCGTTTCTGCGGCATTCCTTTCAGTGACGGCTGAACGGTTTGCGTCGGCCACCTGCTCGTGCAGGGGTGCCGATGCCGATTCGTGCACTGATGACATCACATCAGGTGAGGCCAGGGCCGGCGAGGCATTGACCCACAGTACGTGAGCCGTGGGTGGCAGCGGCTCTTCGTCGATGCCACCCCTTTTGCCGGCTGCCGTCGCCGCAGCATCGTTCTCCCTGCTGCCCACCGCAGCCTCCGTGGACGCCGGTGGTCGCGACGTTGATGACGATGACGCCACCGCTCGCTGCCCAGCCTTCATTTGATCGGCTCCCGCATGGCCGACCGAGGCTGTGGGCACAACAGGCCTCAACACCGACCGCGCTAGTAGAAGCTCAGTGAGGAAGAGCGTCATCAACGTCAGCGCAACGCAGATGCTCCAGTAGAGCTGCCCCATAACGCGGCCGCGCCGTTGGTGCAACGTTGATGTCGCGCCTTTCGTGACGCTGGGTGCAGCGGCCTTTTAGGTCCGCTAGCGGGTTTTGGAGGAATGCGGCACCGCACAAGCGTTCACCTCTCGCCAAGCACCGGTATTGGACGACTCCATTCGCACCGTCTCCGCAGCATCCTGGCTAGGGCACATGAGCATACGTGATCGCCTGTTGCGACGAGTGTTTCGTGGTGGTGATGAGGCAGTGACACCCACACCCACCCACCCACCCACACACACACACACGCACGCACACGCGGTTGAAGTGAGCTTGAGGAGGGTGTCTGCATTTGCACACTTCCTTTTCGGCGCCAGCAGAGAGGGAGAGAGGTGGTGGTGGTGGAGGGCGGGGGGGCCGAGGGAACGTTACACGGAGGTCAATGGGCGTGTCGGCATATTCGCTTCAGTCGACCCGACTTCGGCGGTGGCGGTGGGTGCGGTCGTGCCGCTCACACACCGAGCGCCACAAAGGCACGCATAGAGTGCGTCTTTTCACGTAAGAAGATACATGCACGCATATGCCTGCCTTTGCAGCTTACTGTCGCACCTCACCGTCTCGCCAGTTGTGCACTGCCACGCTTGGTAAACGGGGTCGCGGCTCGGTCCGTCGGCGGAGTTTTCGCCGCATTGTGTGTAACGAGCCGTAGATTACACACGGCAGGGGAGGCATGCAGCGATGGAGTTCCCCGTTGACTACATGAATGTGCGTGTAGCCCTTGCGGACAGCAGCGATGGTAGAGGCGCCATCCGCATGAAAGTGAGCCACAGCTCCAGTAGACAAGAAAGAAAAGGTGCTTCCCATGAGCGGCGCACCTACACGGTCGGCGGGGCCATTTCCCTACCGCGTGCCCGTCGTGGCACCCGGATTTCCCGCTGCTCTGCGGCTGCGTGCTCGCTTCGCACCATCTCACCCTCTCATGCTCCTGCTCGCGGTTAAACACATCAGGGCCACGAAGCCCATCGTCCGCTCGTACCGGGAGCTTGCGCTGCAGAGGGTGAGCCCGCGCGAGAGCCGCGCCTGAGTGAGGAGGCTGTCGAAGGCCCTCTTCAAGGCCAGCGCAGTGTCGCGGGTCTCTGGTGGGGCCATGTTGCACCCGTTGAATGCGACGCCGTAGATTGTCGAGAAGACGACAACGAGGGTCTGGATCATGCACCAGCCTGGGCAACAAGAGTTGATTCTGAGGATTTGGACAAAGTCCGAGTGCTCAGCGAGACCCATGCCCGCATTCGCTTCGTCTTCCGGCAGCGGGTGCAGGCGCACTCCTCCGACACCCGCACACCCTCCTGCAGCATCATGATGATTGAACCATCTGCAATCGGCCCATTGGAACTCAGCGGAAGCGGCGCCACGATCTGCACCATCAAGACCACCAGCCGCGTACGGAATACTCCTGCCCGGCAGAGTTCCTATCGCGCAAGAGAGAGAGATCGGCATGGAGTGGCATCTGTGGAATGTCTGGTACAATGATGGACTTGCGCGTGCCCAACTTCCTCTGCAGTGGCTGCTGCACGTGCAGTCGCTGGCGCGAGGGGGAAGAGAAAGCAAGCAGGGGCAAGCCGCCAGCAGCCAGCGCCCGAGGCACGCCCTCACCGTCGTGTTCGTGTGCCTGCATGTGCCTGCGTGCACGCGCGTATGCCGCCATTTTGGTTCGCCCCTGTGCGGCTCTGTGCCCCGGCGCTGGCTCCTGCACGCACGCGCCGAAGAGAGCCGTCTGGCAGGTGGGCGCCGGAAAGGTGGTCGCGACGGTCAACGAGGCCGAGGCGAGCGAGAAAGGAGGCGCATACCAGCGAAGTATAGACCTTCGCTTCGATGCAAGGCATCAAAGAAGGCTGATGCACCGTCGACGCACAGCTGCGCACGCACATGAGTGCGCGAGCGCTCCTTCCGCTGATGCATGGTGCACACTGACGCATCGCCCAAAGATGAAAGAGCTGACGTGCGGCTGTGTGCGTGTGTGCATCCGTGCTTGTGAGGATCTTCGTGTGCTGTCTGCAGGCCTGACGGCGCCGCGCGCTTCGCTGTACTCCGGGGTTTCATGGCCATCTGACCTTCCAGTGAAGACCATCACACACCTACACTCATGGGTCGACGCCAGAGGGGTCGGGCGACTTCGCTGACGCCTTTTCATCTTATAACCTCCGTGCTCGGCCTCTTCGCCTCTTCTCGCTCCTTTGGTCTGCACCACACAGACGCCGACGCGCAGAGCAGTTCAGGCAAACTGAACCATCGCACTGATGGTGAGCGGCCAGCACCACCACCACCATCGCCCCCACGAGCAAAGCCTTCTCAGATCGAGCCAGCCGACCAACCGACCACCAGCGATGCCGCCGCTGCATCTGCCAGAGAGAAAGAGCTGAGCTGTAACTCGCCCGCGTCTCCTTCCTGATGATGTGCCGTCAACATTGTCTTGCTTGCCCTTGCCATGACGACCATCGCGCACACGTGTACACCCCGTCAATGATCTGCGAGGAAGTGTGTCGAAACGCCGAACTTGTACACTTGAGAGCGGGTGTAGCCCATGTCTTTGAGGAAGCCAGAGTAGCGATAGAAGGGCCCCTGCCAGTAGCCGTAGTTTCCGAAGGAGCTGACGCGACCACACAGAAATGCCAGCATCGACTGCGGCCCACAGATGAGCAGCTGAGGGCGGTACGTCGCGAGCTGCGACGCGGTGCCACTGCCGACGCCGGCGCCGGCCTCCACAATGCGCACCGGCGGCGGCAGCGCTGCCGCAATTGTTTCAGGGTCGATGTTACCAACGTACATGTTCGGCTCGATCGGCGCGGCGCTCCCCCTTCGCCGTCCACCGGCCAACACGTTGTACGAGACCTGAATACGGTTCTTGTTGTGCTCTGCATACGCCTTGAAGAAGGTATCCTTGAACGGAATGTCGGTGGCTGTGTGGTGGCAGTAGAGGAGGCTGAGCTTGGTGTCATCGGCCTTGTTCTTGTCCATGATGTTCATGAGCTGCAGCGCCACGGAGGCGCCGGAAGTGGTGCACACTACGCCGAGCTCCTTGAAGGTGTTCGGCTGGTATGGGAACTCCCGCATCCATCGCCCGAGATAAACGATGTCTCCCGGCTCGAGGTAGCGCAGGCGAGCAGACATGCGGCCGGGATCACAGTCCTTGATCGCGAACTCGATGAAGCCGCGTTCGTCGGGGTGGCTGATCGGGGTGTACCACCGGGAGAGCGAGGAGAGCTCGCGCACGTTCCCACTCATCATCCGGACAGAGCTGACCGGCTCATACCCGGCGTAGTCGTAACTGTTCGGCAAAGCGAAGCGGTACACGAACATGCTGCTGCCCTTCTCCCTGTTCTTCTCCACCAGTGTGATCGGCACCGGCGGTGCACACCAGCTCCACCGCTTCGCCAGCGGCCGACGTTGTTGCGTGGGCTGCAGCACGAGCGTGTACACCGCGTAGCTCATACCAAACGCCGTGGCGACGGCGGCTGTCACGCGGGCCACGTAGCCCTTATTCACGTCGTTGAACATGCCTTGAACGGCGCCCGGGATGTCTTGCAGGGTGAAGGACCACCGCCGTGGCGATGCAGCAGGGCCGCGTCGCTGCTCGCCGGCCGCCCCGTCATGTCCGCCGCGCCTTTGATGGTGGTACTCAAAGTCCGAAAACGTACTGCCCTCTTCCCCCGGTGCAGGTCGTCGGTGCGACATGCTGCTCCCCGTCAGCTGCTGTTCCCACGGCTTTGGCGGCATGCGGTGAGGTGGTGGTGGTGGTGGTGGGGGCTCTCTGGATAGGCGGTTATGGAAGCCGCTCATATATGTGTGCGTGTGTGTGGCCGCGGTGACGGCGTAAGAAGGCGAAGGATGTGGGGAGAGATGCATACACGGTATAACGAGGAAACACATCTGCGGCGGCGAGTGTGGGTGCCACACACCGTAGCACCATCACCGTTCTGGGTAGACTGTTCCGATGCCTCCGTTGCTGTTTGGCACTCTCGAGGAGCGTCGGAGGCGACGATTTCCAGTACTCTCGTCACTGGCCTGCACGAAACCACTGACGCCGCGCAGTGAGCGTGGATGCGACAGTGCCGGCGTGTGCGTGTGCGTGTGCGCGTGGGCTGTGATGCACGTCCATGCACAACGTGGTAAATACGAGTTGGCAGATACACATGTACAGAGAAAGCCGAGAGAAAAAAACAAAGGAAAGAGAAGCGTCACGCCCGCGGCATGATGTGCACACGGGCACAGGCGGCTGCCAAGCGACGGCTTCCACGTGCGATCCCTGCTCCCCCTCGCACTCCCTCAAAGAGAGAGAAGGACAGCAGCCGCAGGGAGGGAAGCGGCGCCCCCTCTGTATGCGTGTGTGTGTGTGTGCGTGCATGCGGGGGTGCATCAGCGAGCACGCAAGACGGTGCTGGAGCTCACTCGTCCCACTTCCCGCCTCTCGTCTTCTTCACCTCCGATAAGGGAAGGGAGGCTAGGGGCGGTGCTGCACGTACCGCTACGCATGCGTCAGCTTCCCTAGAACGGCCTTTGAGCTTGCACAGGGAACCACTTTTACACTTTTTGCCGCCTTCAGCGCCGTCCTCATCGCCTCCTTCAGCGGCGCCTCTTCGGCGTACAGCATGCCGCGGTCCTTGAGCGTGCTTACAATAGCAGCGGCGGCGTCGGCTCCCTCGCCAATGACCACCACATCGACATCCTTCATCAAAAACCTCGAAGGACGCGGCTGATGGCCGGCGAGCTTGTCGGTCTTCGGCGACTTGAACAGATGCCCACCGGCGTACGCCTTCGTGGCAACATCTTCCGTGTAGTTGTGTGGCCACTTGAAGCCGTACTCGCTGACGTGGCGGCGGCCGTGGTGGCGGTGTGAGAGGGTATGCGGGAGGCCCATGCGCGTGGGCAAGCTGCGCTGCACCCGCTGCAGGTCCTGCTCCACTATGTCGGTAGGCAGCGGCTTTGCGCCAGTGGCGCTCGCCGGCATTGAGACGACATCCCACGCACGGGATACAACGCTGTTAGCGATGCGGTGATGCCGGCTACCGTAGAGCTGCGGAGACGTGCGCAGAGCATCCGCGTCGGCCTCGTCGCCGGTAATCACCAGCGTCAGCGAGAGCCCATCCTTCGACATGATCGACTCGCCAGGGACGGTGAGGTAGCCTTTCTCGTCGGCGTAGAAGCCCCAGCGACCGCACAGCATCGCTGTGCTGTCGAGGAGTGCGTCGCAGCTGGGCTCGCCGCCCATGGCGCACTTCATGGGAATGCTGTAAGGCTCCGTCGCGATGAAGCGGTTGTGACTGAGGCCCATGTCCTTCGGCCGCGGCCCGCCGAACTCCTCGACGATGCGCGGGCTCTCAAAGTCGTAGGAGGGGGCGTGGTAGATGAGCACGCCAGGGCGGCGCCACCCCCACTCGTCGATCGGCGACTGCGACAGCCGCTTCACAAGCGTCACCTCCTGCCGCGCCACGTAGTTGAAGGTGCGAATCGCTGCCATGGACGCGAAGTAGGCATGCGTCGGGTTGTCCGTGATGATGCGGTACGGGGTAGCGGTGCCTGGGTCGCTCCCAAAGACGCCGTCTACCAGGTAGAAGCGCAGCCCTTGACCGAGGTGGTACTGAAGCTCGCGCAGAACGCGCTTGCCGTGCAGGGCTGAGATCTCCGTCACGTCCTTGTTTGCCGGGTTTTTGATACGGTGGTGCTGCTCGTGCTCCTTCGTGTGCGGGAAGCAGAGCCTCTGCACCGGCTTGCTGGTGCTGCGCTTGCCGTAGCGGATCATGACGGCGCCGGTCTTGGGGTCTTTGCGGCCCCACGCACGTCCACGCAGCTCGTAAGGGCGCAGGTTATACTCGCCGATGCCGTACGTGTAGCGCCACACGCCCGACCACATGCCGGCGTTCGCGTAATCGCCAACCTGCGACCAGTTAGACGCCAGCGTGCTGGCGTTGGCGTTCCACCACGGCCCAGGGTCTTCGTTCGTCTTTTTGAAGAGCGTCAGCGAGTCGTAGCCCCACTTGTGCATCGTGTGCAGGTAGTTGTCCTCCTCTGCCGCGGCGGCCGCATCTGGCATCACCTCAGCACGGAAGACGGGCTTGCGCCGCTCCTCCTCCGCATCCGGGTTGCAGCATATCTCGTTCAAGATGGAGATCTGGCCTGCAGTTTGGCCAGGGATGGGCTTCAGAGTCTCCTGGATGTTGGCGTAGCGCACGCCACGGAGCTGCTGAAGCAGCGGGGACGACGACGACGCGGCGGCGGCGGCCGTGGTGCCAAGCCGAGAAAGACGCATCATCTTCCGCTGCACCCTCGCCGCACGAAAGAGGGGAGGGGCGGACGGAGAGGTTTGGGAGGGGTGGGGTGTAGATCGTGATGAAGACGTGCAGTGACGGACGAACACAGGAGACGTGCTTGTGCACCCCGCACGTGCCGGCGTGCCTGCGTGAGCGCCAAAGCGAGCGCGCGCGCGGGGCAGGAGGCAGCCGCCTCGCTCCGTGGGCCCACGAGCACTGCGGAGGCGGCTGCGAGTGATGCTAGCGCTGCAGAGCGTACACAGAGAACGCAGGAAGGGGCAGCCGCACCACGCACACGCACACACATGCGCGTGGCCGAGGACAACCACAGCGGACGAAGAAAGAGAGAGAGAGGACGAGCAGCGCGCCCGTGCCTAAGTTATTGCTAATCTGCTAACTACTCTATTCGTTGTGCAAGCGTGTAGGATGCACACGCGAGGGAGTTGCGTTCGTGGACCCGTACGCGGGGGCTGGGGTGGGGAGCACGTCGCTCTCCTGTCGTGAGAGAAACGTAGCGGCGACGGCTAAGAGAACCGATTCAGGAGCGATAAGTGGGTGCGCCACGAATATACGCTAACACGCGCGCTGTGATGTTTCTGTTGTGAGAGCTACCCTTAGCCACCGAGTTCAGAGCGGGTGTGGACGTGCGGGGGTCGCAAGGGCATCGCGGTACAACGACACCAAGAGAGGCAGAGAGAAGTGAGAGGAAGTACCGCCTTCTGCAATCTACATGACGCTCTTACCGACACGTCTCCGTGTGAGAGAGAGGGAAGGAGGAGGGATGAGAGGGCGTTCCGCGTTGGCAGCGGAGGGACCAGCCGGGCCGTTGGCGCATCGTTGCCGTTTGTCGGTGCTCCTTCGATTTTCACACGAGTGGCACATGTTTTTGAGCATCCGCACGGGTCAAGATACACACGTTGCAGGGTCTGCACGCACACAGCCCCCCCCCCCACACACACACACACACACACAAAGCCGTGGGCAGACCAAGCGAACGCCGGAGGGAGGAGGGGCGCGTGGGTGCGGGCACGCTTGCTCAGGACAGACAGAGAACTACCGAGCACAGCAGGATCGAAAAACGGCGCACACGAAGACGACGACGACAGTACAACAGAGCCGGCCAGCGGGAGCCGATCACCACACATACCGAAGCAAGGATGGAGGGGGAGGGAGAAGTTGGCAGTGCGTCAAGCGCATACGCATTGCACCACACGCACGCGCACGCATCCCGCTCTTCCTACCCACCGCACGCAGGCGCCGACACGAGCTGGCAAACGGTGGTAAGGTCGAGAGAGAGCGAGACTAATGGCACGCGTGCCATCGTTAATACGCATGGAGAAAGGAAGAAAAGGGCACACGGGGGAGAGGATACTGCCGGTGGTGGAGTTCGAGGGGCGACCGTGAGAGAGAATGAGATGGACAGCATGGGGCGCTCCCACAGCACCGCCATCACAGCAAACAAACAAGAAATAGACAGGGAAAGGAGAAGACACACGCACGCACAGGTACACACACACACACATATATATATATATATACATGTATGCATGTGTGCCTAATAGGGAGGCCGGAGGCAACAATATAGAAAGGATACACTAGGCACATGGAAGGGTATACTCTAAAGGATGGGCGTTCGTTGATTGGGAGATGCGAGACAGTGAACACAAGTACACCCGCAGAGGCCCACACACATACACGCAAGCGGGTGGAGAGGTAAACAGTCAACCGTTCCCCACGGTGGGGAGCACTGAGAGGAGCGAGATGTCACTTAAGTCCTGTAGCCTGGGTCGGCCCTCTCGCCGCTCTCGTGCCCCCCACCTGACTGAGCTGGCTCCTCGACTGCTGCACCTCATACAGCCACCGAGGGAGCAGCGGCACTGCCGGCTGCTGAGCGCACTCCGCCAGACCCGCACGCACACTCTCTAGCTCTCCCTGCAACTCAGCTCCTGTTTTTTTCGGATTCGTGTCGGTCGCAGGATGTTGAGGCCGACGGAGGTGATGCTAAGGCCGAGGATGCCCTTGCTGTACCCGCTTGTGCCGCTCTCATCGCTGCTGCTGCTGCTGCCAAGGTTCATACTCTCCTCTTCCGCGTCAGCAGCAAGACTTGCACTGCGCGCCATTCGACCCTCGGCGCAACACTGGTGAGAGGCTTTGCGAGGATTGCCGAGGGTTGCGCTTCGTGAGCGTGTGCTGAGCGATGCCTTCCGGCTGCGTCCGCCAGCCCTCACCTCTGCGGCCTCTTGCTCCGCTAGCATCGCGTGCAGCATGTGGCACAGCTCAGCTGAGGAGATCCGCAGCTCTTGACGCGGCTCCATCATGCGCCGCAGCACGGTGCGCCACTGCTCTGGGAGCGAGGCTGGTATGTTCACACCCTTCTCAACCGTCTGCGAGATCTGGTGCATGGATGTGAAGGGCACGTGGCCGATGAGCAGTGTGTAGAAGGTGACCCCTAGCGCCCAGACGTCGAGGGCAAACGGGTCGATCACGCGTGAGTCGCGCCGCTCCTCGCACAAGGGGCTCGCCGTCATGTTGCTGCTCTCGTCAGCATCATTGCTGCTTCTCCGCCGTGTGCACCGACCTGGGGCTTGCTCCGCATCCTCGTCTCTGTCTTCGTCGTCGACGCCGGCGTAGATTTCAGGAGCCATGAACAGTGGTGTGCCTTGATAGGTGAGCGTGGCGGCAGTTGGTTGGCCTGCCTTCGCGCACATGAGCTCTGCGACACCGAAGTCGGCGAGAAAGGCGTGCCCGTCGCGGTTAACGAGGATGTTTTCGGGCTTGATATCACGGTGCACAATATGCTGCTCATGAAGGTACACGAGACCGTCACTGATTTGTGCTGCGATCGGCAGAACGGTCCACGGGTGCAACGGAGCTCGAATATGTCCAGTCGAGTCGAGCTGCGCGACAGCGCCGTTATCCACGTACTGTAGGACCAGGAAGAGGGAGTTCGCCTTGGGGTCGTTGATGACCTCGTAAAGACGAACAATACTGGGGTGATTGAGGTCCTTCATAACCTCGACTTCGCGCTGCAGGTTACGCGTCTTGTCCGCCGCCGTCGTGAACGGGGTCGACGGTGTCTGGCGGTGCTTGCTCCGCCTCCGAGCCGAAGAGGACGATGACTTGAAGTTCTGCATGGCTTCGGGTGTCGTTGTAGCCAGCGCAGTCGCTGCTCTTCCCCCACTAAAAGCTCCCCCGCTGCTGTGCTGCCCGAGCACGGACGTGGACGGGGAAGCCGACACGCGGTGCTGCAACCGGTACTTCTCTTTCGGCTTCAGAATGATCTTGATGGCAACACTCTTGTTCATGCTCGTGCTGAACGCCAGAACGACGCGCCCTGTGGATCCACTGCCGATTTCGTTCAGTAGAATGTAGTCATTGAGGTACTGAGCACCGTCGAACGTCTTCGCCAACAAGGCGGTGGAGTAAAACTGCGCCGTTGTTGTCGTCGCTGCCGAGCTCTCGTCCAGCGGCGGCGGCCCCAGCGGTAGAACGCTCGCTTCGTTTGGCTTGAGGTTCGGAGCCGACGCCATCGTCTTGACCAGCGGGAGAGATCCGCTCGCGTGCACACCATCACGGCCTTCGACCGTGCTGCGTCCGCTCGCTTCTGGGCGCGCCTTATCGGCCGGGTACGAGTTGCTTCGATCTTTCCTTGACGGCGCCTGCGCCGAAAGGCGTGGCCCCAGGTACGAAAAGGCGTCGTTGACTGCCGGCATTGCATGCGCATCTGCTGCTGCTGTAGTCTCTGCCGATGATGACACCGATACCGTGGGTATCTGCCTTGTCACCGCAGCTGCAGGGGGCGGCACAGACATCTTTGAGACGAGTGAGGATGAAAGCTGTAGGCTTGTCGACACTGATGGCACCGACGTGGGTGGCGCGGCTGGCATGGTGGCATGAGTTGGTGAAGGCGGCGACCGCAGCAATCTGCTGTCCTGCTGCCACCGATCGACACCGTTGCTGAAGCCACGGAAAATCGCGTTCAGTGCGGGCACATCGTAGGAGCGGCCCATCATCTGGTGAAAGGACGGCATCGGGGACAGCAGCGGCGAGTCTACTGTCGAGGTTGAGGGCTGGCCAGCATACTTGTGGATGCCGACGCCAAAGCCCTCGCTCGTTCCGCCGCTGTTGTGCCGCGACGCAGTGCGTTGTCGCTCGGCAGAGAAGCGATAGGGGAAGTCTAGGTGGGCGCTGCAGGTGGGGCTTCTCTTCCGCCACACTGCGTCGTTCTCGCCGCCGCTGGCGTCCACCTTTTTGTGGCGATTGCCACTGCCGCCTTTCGTGCGGCCTCGCGATGGGATGGCCAGAGAGAATGGAGATGAGGAAGATGGCGCCGTTTCCCGCTCGACGTCAGGCAGGTCGGAGAGGCGCTTGAATGAGTTGAGAGCAGGCAGCGGCACGTGCGAGTACAACATCGACGCTGCCATTGACGAGCGCGTCTCAACGGACGACCCGGCATCAAGTGCGATGGCAGGTTGCGAAGCCATCGCTGTCCGCTCAGACGCGGTCGCGACGCCGAAGGCCATTTCCGGCAGCACCCGTGAATGCTGCGGAGAGGCCAAGGACGCGATAGATGACGCGGGCGCCACGCGCGTGATTTGGGTCGATGAACGGAGCATCGGCCCGCGCAGCGGGCTCAATGAGGTCTGAGCGGCGGCGCTCTCTTCATTGAGTGCGCCGCCGCCGAAACCGTCATCATCTCTGTCGCCAAGTGAGCGCGTGGTGCTACTTGCCATGCTCTTCAGGCGCCGCCTAATCGCCATAGACTTTTGGTACATCTTCATTGCCTTGTCGAACTTGCCTGCCCCACCACTCGCACAGGCACGGCCTCTCAGGGTGCCGCTCCCGCTGATGCTGCCTTCTGCCTCGCTGGTGCTCATGGCGCAGTGCAAGTTCTCAAGCGCTCGGCCGTTCCTCAGCATCGGCTGCACCGCCGTGGCCGCCGCGACACCCTCTCCACGAAGCCGACCTTGAGTTGCAGCCGCGCCAGGCGTAGCAGGCAATCCCTGCCAAGCGCGATACGCAGGCGAGAGCGCGCGTGCTCTCGCTCCTCAGAAACCAGGCGAAACGCCGTTTTACCTATACACAGGCATGCACACGTGCTGTGCACGCAGAGGAGGGGAGGAGGGGGGAGGGGGTGAGGCAAGTGTAGGTTTCAGTGTGGAAGGGCAGAGTGCCCAAGCAGATGACGTAAGAAAACCGAAACAAAGCAAAGGCGGACCGCGACTGAGGACGCGCAGGCGAGGTGTGGCCGGATGCGCCGTCGCGAGGCGCACCAGTTAGCGAAGCGGCGACACGCAGACAGAGGGGTGGGCTGGTGTGGGGCGTGATGGGGGAGGGCAGAGGAGTAAGGAAAGAGGCAGGAAGCGTGTGTGCGGGTGAGGGAGAGAGCGTCACTGCACAGGAGAGGAGAGGACCGGGCCACACACAAAGGAGGATGTGCACAGGTCCGATTTCGGACATACAAGGAGGGGGTGGTGCCAACGGTAAGATGGGGCTGCGCCCGCAGCGTTTCAGCCCGCCCGGCACCGCGAGGGCCAACTACAACAAGTGCCAGCAGCGCGCGAGGCTCACCTCGCTCGGACAAAGAGGCGCCTGCTCAAGAGTCTATTCGTCCGCTTCATCCAATCGCGGACGGAAACGCCGGCGAAGGAAATGGAGCGAGGGCCGTGCATAATCCACAAGCGCCGCCGCCGCTCCTTCGAGTTGGTACTGCTGCTGCTGCTGCTGCTACCCAAGACGGCATGTGGTTCACTTCACCTTCCGTTTCTCTGCTGAAAGACGCGCCCACAAGACAGAACCCCGTGAACCAAGACATACGTGCACTCGTGAAGAACAGACGAAGCCTTCAAGCACCTCCGCCACCTCAAAACACGCTGCTCTCTCACTTCGCTTTATCGCCCGACACTGTCGGGGAAGGGTGCCCCCTGTTCCGCTGCTACGGCTTCTACCCATCCGCGCATTTCGCGGCATCGTGCACACGTGTTCGACAGTGCCGGAAGGGAGGAGAAGAAGGTGCCGGCACCGGTGAACAGGGGTGGGGTGGAAATCGAGAAGAAAAGATATATAACAGCTAGCGCCGCCTCAGCGACGTTCATACACACACACACACGCTGCAGGCGAAGGCTATCCTCAGAGGTGCGAGAGTCGGTGAGGGGGAGATGCTACTCCTGCTCTGCCTGGCGCTTCTTCTTCGCTGCTTCCTCTTCCCTTTCCTTCTCCACCTCCACGACAAACTTCTGCAGCTCTTCCTCGGTCAGGTAGCGCTCCTCCTTGTACTGCAGTACCAGCAGCTCGATGTTGCGCGAGCCGCTCTCCACTACCTCCAGCAGCGACTTGATCGCGAAGTGCACACATTCGTCGCGCGACATGCCATCCTTGTAGTTCTTCTCCATGTACTCAATCACCGTCTGGTCGTGGCGGCCGATGGCGACGGCACGCCAGGCAGAGCACATGCCAGATGGGTCTGTCTTCCATAGGTGTGGCTTGCCGTCCTCGTTGAATCCCCCAATCACCGTGGCCACGCCGAACGGGCGGCTTCCGCCGCTCTGCGTCGACTTCTGCTGCACCCCGGCCACGTAGCGCACGAGCATGTCCACGTCGATGGTGTCCTCGTAGTTGAGCGAGAAGCGCTGGCACTCGAGCTGGGCCTTGTTGATGAGCACGCGCGCGTCGGCGGAAAGGCCGGCAAAGGCGAGGTAGATGTGCGCATCCACTTTGTAGATCTTACGGATGGTGCGGCTGTCCTGCAGCTTGACAGCTGACTTCTTCTCCACCGCGATCACAACGCAGTCGCTGCCGAGCACGCCGACCGCCGCCAAGCCCTTCTTCACGGCTTCCTGAGCGTACTCGACCTGAAAGAGATGCCCGTCCGGGGAGAAGACCGTGATGGCGCGATCGTAGCTCATCTCGAGGCGTTTCTCCGTCTACGGAGAGATGGCAAGTGCTGCTCACGGTGCGTCTAGCTACAATACTCGGCGTGTGGGCGAGTAGGCAGCGTTTAAAGTCCGATGAATGGCGGAAGTACAGTGGGGCTGTGTCGCTGTAAGGGAGGAGGAGGGAGATGTGTGTGTGTATGTGCGCGGTTCTGCTTGTTTAGAAGGTGCTCTGTGGCGGAGGGGGAGGGCTGTGTGGTGTTGGTCGCTCCACCGAGACTCACTCAGTAATAGCCAACAGACGACACGAATACGTGCGCACAGGCACGGCTGCTCGGCGTATGTTCTCTTTCACGGACCGTAAGCGAAGGGAAGCAGTCGGACTGGAAGGCGTCAGGGGGGGGGTAACTCTCTGATTGTTTTGGTGGTGTGGCTCACGAAGGGGCGGCGGCGGTGGTGGTTTGTGGAAGAGGTAGCGGCAAGTGAGATTAAAAATGTGGTAAGGGTGGAGGGTGGGGCGGAAGGAAAGTGGAAGGCATAGCGCATGCAGTCGTTCCCATGCGTGCACTGGCGTGGAAAAGATCACGACAGCCGACGGTGTATGGCTAACGTCGATGTGGACCGCATTCACTCGTACAACAGAAAGAGTGTTCGATGCGCGGCAGCGGCAGCTCTGCAAGCACGGCCAGCAGACCGCTGCGCCGCGTGTACGGGTTACGCAGATATGCCTCTGTGTTCCTGTCGAGGAACCTCGTGGCTCCGTGAGGGAGACAGCGAGCACCACCCATAGTAGTGGTAGATGCACGAGAGTGCACGACATCATGCTCAGCAGCACCGCGAGTGGAGGAGAGGGAGATCGCGCGCGGCAAACGCAACACACCCCAGGGAAGGGGGCGGGATCGCCACACGTCCCGGACGACAAGGATGCCAAGGGGTTCGAGGTCATCACACATGCACGCGCACTTCCCCGTTATAGATACAAGAAGGATGGCACCTCCGTGTAGTCCCACGGGTCCAGGGACAACAGAGACAGCCCTTCTTCGACTTGTGTGTTCGGCGCCAGCGGCACCGCGGACCCACGACTCCCGTCGTCGTCGTCGACTTCCTCTACGCAGAGAGGAAGCCCCGGCACGCAGGGAGGGTCATCTGAGCACGACAAGGACGTCGGAACCCTTAGCTGAAGGCCTACGGCGAACGGTGCACACAGCGGAGACTTCAGAACCTCGAGTTGCCACCTGAGCCGCAGTGCCTCCCTGTCGCCCTCGGGGCCGCCGGCGTCAAAGGGCTTGCTTGGGGAGGGCCTGCAGCCGGCAGACCGCACACCGGCTCGCAGCTGCAGCCGCACGTTCACATTGTGGAAGAAGAGCCGACCAAGCTGTCCCACGTCCTCGGAGCTGAAATCGCTACGGCACGCATGAGGACCGACGACACCTGCGCCTCCACTTGCATGTCTGCTATACTCGCTGCCCCACGCCTCGCTGTCGTCCTCGTCCTCGTTGCCGTCCTCCTCGTACACACCACGGATGGTGTGCGAAATGCTAGATCGCCCGAGCGCGGGCCAGGGATGGCGCTGCTGTTGCGTGATGACGAGAACTGCCACTCGCTGTTCCTCTGCCAGCCGCTTCAGCGACTGAAGTGTCGTAGCGAGTGCCTCATGCCGCTGCAGCGCGTCGTCGTCTTCGCAGCGGAAGCTGCGCCGCATGAGGTCGGTGATGCTATCCAGCACAATCAAGCCAACGGTGGAGAGCGGAGACGCAGAGCCCTCTGTGCCTTGCCAGCGGGCCAGCAGCTGCTGGAGGCCATCGAGGCTTGAGAGACAGGCGACATGCACAGCATCGACCAAGGACGACAACTCAGTTGCATCTGCTTCTTCATGAGCTGTGGCCAGCACGGCAGAGTGAACGGCGCTGCCGGACTGCAGCCACACACAGTCGTGCGCCGTTCCACACGATCTGGCATGACGGAGGCAGCTGCGGCACCACTCGGCTGCGAGCGTTGTCTTGCCAGTGCCGGGGAGTCCGGTCAGCTCCGTTACCCATCCGCGCCGCAGCCCACCCAGTAGCGCCGCGTCCAGCGAGCGAAGGCCTGTGGGGAGGAAGAGGTGCGAGGATGAAGCCGCCACGACCGCGGCAGCGGCACTTGCCGCTGCAGACACCCGACCATGCGCGTCGCTGCCACTGCCTGTCAGAAGGTGGGGAGGAGTGGCCCGGCAGCAGCTTCGGAGGAGGTTAGCTGCTGTGCAGGGTCGGTGCGGGGAGTGGGGTGTGCCTCCTTCCAGCGTTGTCTCCGTCGTGTCTTGAGGCTCCCGATGGCCACTTGCTGATGGTGCGGCGATCGTGGACGTTCTGTGATATAGAGGGCTCTGCTGTTGGCTGAGCTGCGTTCTCCAGGCCCACACCTGTGCCAGCGAGGCGTGGTGCCGTGCACACAGCTCTGCGTCTGGCGTCACTAAGAAAGCGCTGTCGTCCGGCATACGGCGGTGAAACATATGCGCTTCACTCTTGACTGGCAGTGCATCTGTGCTGGACATCATCATCGACATGGATGCGCCTTGGGGGCCCGCAGTGCCAACGGCGTCGTTCACGGCCCTCAAGGATGGCGGGCCCGCTGCTGGGCTCTCTACTACTCCGTGCTGACTGGGGAGGCCCTGTTCGGTCACAGCAGCGAGATGCGTCGCCTCACGCAGGCCGCCGTACGCGCTGTGTAGCGCGTAGAACTGCGACTTGTTCATGCAAGCACCACTTACTGTGTCGCTAAGACATCCGCGCAGGCGTGCGAGTGCTTGTATATGCGGTGGGGGGGGCCAACGCAGAGGGGCGACGAGGACTGAGGGGAGACACACGCACACGGACAGAGAATGCGGTGAGCAAGAAAAGAGCAGTGAAGGAAGAGGAGAATTCACAGGCATTCATGGGCGTCTGTGTGTGTGCCAGGGCAGCTGTTTGAGACGCCTATACCACTGCTGCACGTAGCTGCCGCTCCGTGAACGTCTTTTCGCGGCAGCACTCGTGGGTGCACCGCTGCTGGGCAGTGACCCTTGGCCGGACAGAGTCTACGAAGAGGCGGAGAGAAAGCGAGCGAATACATGGTACATGGCTTGCACAGCTTCCACGACTGTGATGCGATCAACCTATTTTTTTTTCCTTGTGCCCTCTGCTGTACCTCCACAGCTCAATGCGCGCGCATCGCTTCGTACGCCGCGTTCATGGCCTTTGCCAGATCCACGTCCGCCTGCGTCACCTTGTTGCCGGCGTCGTGCGTCGTCAGCTGCACGTGCAGGCGGTTGTAGACGTTTGACCAGCGCGGATGGTGCTGCATCTTTTCACAAACGGGCGCGACAGTGTTCATGTAGCGCATCGCCTCTACGAAGTCGGCAAAGACATAGTCCCGCTCGATGGCGTTTTGGTTGTTGCCGTTCACCCTCCAACCCGGGAGCGACTGAAGTGCCTGGGTGACCGCTGGTGCCGAGAAGGCCTTGGGCGCACATAGAAGAGCGGCTCGACGCATTGCTGCTGTGCTGGTTGTGGCGCGTAGCTAGGAGGAGGAGGAGGAGGAGAGAGCGGGCGTCAAGGGTGGTGGCTTGTGTGTGTGTGTGGCCGGCGTGTCGGCAGAGGAGGAAGAGGGAGAGAGTGCTCGAGGAAGGGCACAGGGGGGGGGGACCACACCAGCACTGAGAGACCTTTGATGCACAGCTGCGCACATGCGTGAGCACGAGCATGTGCGCCACCATGGGTAACGCCTCTTACGGAGCAAGGAAACGCAGCGGAAGCTGCGACGTCGCTGGCGACGTTAGTGGCGACCACGTACGACCGTTCAGTCGAGGTTATGAAGGAGATGAGGGCGGCGCAGCGCAAGTGTAGGCTGCCCCTCTCCTTTACGCTTGTATCTTCTCCTGTGCAAGGCGGTGACGCCAGGGAGAAGAGCACGAGGGCCTAGCAGCAGCATCAGCAACACCGGCAACGGCCGCCGCGCGCTCCCATCAGGAAGTGCGGCATTCTCCTTTCCACTGATCAGCACACAGATTTGAAACACATGCACACGTCGTGCACCTACCCATCAGACACGCTGCGCACATGCAGTGCGAGCAGCATGACACGATCTCTGCTTCCAAAGGAGCATATCTGCGCGCAGGAGGCCCTGAAGCTCTATCTGTCCATCAAGCGCCGCCGCCGCTGCTGCCTCGGGAGACTCACGTCTCGCTCATCTTGGCCTCGATGATGCTCCGCTCTGCCTTGAGATCGCTCAGCTGCTGGCGCAGTTCGCACCGCTCTTCCTCGAGCTCTTGGATGCGCTGGTCGACGTACTGAAGGAGGCTCTGGCGCTGCTCCCTGTCTGCAAGGTGGTCGGTTGTCGGCAGAAGCTGCGACTCCGAAGAGCTCGACGCTGAGCGCGACATGCCGCAAGTACGTTGCGCAGATGCTGCGCTTTTGTGGTGCCCCACTCTCGTCTTCGTAGCGCCTCCACGCGTGCGTCGTGTTCCTAGCTCCTGCAGCCGTTGGTGAGTATTGTGACTGCAGCCAAGAGTGTGGGAGGGGACGGTGTTGGCTCGCAGGGGTAAGGTGAAGAGAGTCGGAAAAGGAGACGGAGAGTGATGGTGGCTTCGTGGCGCCTGTCCAAGGGACGAACAAAGCATGCGCATGTGGACTTTCGGGCGACTACCCCTGACAGCACACGGGCGCCATCGCACACCCTTCGCATGCCTCCGTGAGCGCGTCTGCGTGGTCGCGCAAGATGGTGGTGTGGAGAGAGGTGGTCGGTACTGACACGCCTCGCTTATTTCTTCACGGCGCTCTTGTACGTAAGAAATTTGCCTCTCTGCACTTGCCGTAGAGATGCCCATCGACGAAGAAACGACGGTGGCCGAGCGGGAGGGGCAGCGGCATCGGCAACTTCACAACTGCTGCGGTAGCCGTTGATGAGAGACGCGCATGCACACATACGTGGCAATTTCCTTACCTCCTCGCCTCGCTAAAGCGGTGTGCAGCGCCACGCACGTCTTGGCGCCAACAGTGACGGCTGGGATGGGCAAGACGGGGGGGGGTCATCTCGATCGGGAGCGCGAGGTTGCCTCCTGCGTCGTTTCTCTCCAACCAAGCGGTGTCGCCTGTGCCATCGAACAGGGCCTCAGCGTAGAGAACGTGGCTCATCAGTACGCAGGTTGCAGAGCTGCGGAAGGGTGCCAACGGTGCCTCCCACGCTGCTGTAGCCGGTGGAAGGGGTTTGCGTCACTGGGTGCGCAAGAGACGTGTGTGCGTCGAGGTCCAGCGTGCCTGTGACACCGACGCGCAGGACTGCTTAGAGCCCGTGCTACCGTGCCACTGAGCTTCCGATCGAACTACATGGACGGCCTGCACGGCGTCCAGCAACTGGCCTTAGCCACCTCTTGCAGCGCCCGCGCCCACAGAATGCGCAGTCTCGGCGCTGGAGAAGACTTCGCGTTTGCCGGCCGCGGAAACGACGCGAGCGTGCGACTGCCGCCTGACACTGCCGCTGCTGCGGCATCACAACGCGACATGACGTAGCTGAGCGCTGAGGGAGTCGATACCGATGTTGCTGCGATCCTACCCGATGCTTGCGCAGACGTGTACGAGCTTGTTCACGAGCGAGGGCGACCGCGGGGCTGGATCTACGTAGAACTCTTTCAGCCGCGGCAAAGAGGGGTGGGGAGGGGGGGGGGCAGCAGGGCTGCAAGCGATAGAGAGAGCGGGAGTGACAGGGTGGAGCGCCGCAGATGGGAATGAGGGCGCGGAGAAACAACGATACACGGGAGGCGGAAAAAAAATATGCACAAGCGGAAAAGCAGAAGTACCGAAGTCCAGTGCAGCGGCACTTGAGCTTTTGGCAGAGATCGGCGGAGCGTGTGGGTGGTGGTGGTGGTGGTGGCTCAAGAAGGAGAAGCGACACAGTTGCGTGCCTCCGTACGCGGAAGTATTCGGAGTGACGGCGCTGGGATGAAGGTAAGGACTGTGCCCATCGGTAGCGGGGAGAGGAGCCGGCGGGGGCTGAGAGACCGAGGAAGCAAAGGATAGGATGCCAAAGACTTTTACATGACGGGCGAAGATAGGTGGGCGGGAGTTGGCGTGGTAGCCCACGGGGTGCCACGGCACTGCTTGAACCGCGATGCCGTTGAGAGCACTCGCGGCCGTCACACCCTACTGCAACGCACACGTGGGTCGCGATTCACACACACACACACACACAAGCATCGGCGGCTCAACGAGGGGCGGCAAGAGAGGCGCAACTGTTGCGACCGCTGCAAGCATCGCAACATCTTCGCAGACGCGCTCACATGCTTGTTTTGGTGTCCACGTGGGCCCCAACGATGCTCACTGTACGCTGAGAAAGGAGGGTAAGGAAAGGACCAGTGGAAGTGAGAACGCACACACACACACACACAGAGGCCCTCATGCCCCGTCAAGAGCCGAGAGTCTCGTGAGAACTCAGCCAGCGGTGATGATGCGTGCGTGCATCCGGGTCACGTCGCGGCGCATAGGAAAAGCAAAAGCCAGGTGGCATCCACTTTAGAGAGGACACAAAGATGCGCGAGGTCAACCACCCCAACGGCTCGTGCCCATCAACAAGACACTGTGCATGCCAAACAACACTGCCTTGCGGCTCAGCATGTCCATACCACCATACAACGTGAGCTGAACGCCACGTGACCCCGGCCGCTCACACAGGCCCCCATCGCGTCGGGCAAAGCAGCGCCATCCAGGACCTGACCGCCCATACACCAGCAGCAATACATCGCTCTCACTTCGCTGCGTCGCGGGCGCTTGACCCTGCCGCCACCGGAGGTGGACCGGCATTGGCAGGCATAGGGGGGGAAGGGGCCTGCTTGTCCCCTTCACGCACAGAGTGGGGCCACTGAGCCCTGATGCGGCGCGCCGAGGTGTGCCCCTGTCATCAGGGGACGCCGACAACAGTAGAAAGTAAAGAAGCAAGGCCAAGCGATCACAGAGACGCGGGCAGGAAGAGGGAGAAGGGCGTGCGACTGAGAGGGGTGGGTGGGGCGCAGGGGGTGAATGATATCCGTGTCGTGCCGTTCCCTTCAAACACACCGTTCTTCTCACCTCAACCTCTTACTCTCCAAAGGACGCCAGCACATCCATACACCGAGGCTGCGTGAGGCCCTCGTAACGAGAGAGAGAGAGGCGGGGCGGCGGTGAAAGACATGAGCGAAGAGGCGCGGGGGAGGGAAGCGGCCCACGCCGTTGCACCGACAGCACAAGCAAGGCATCGTGCTGTCCTCTCAGATCCACCAAAGCCACCACAGATGCACCAAGCTACTCCCACACACAGAGAAACAAAGTTATGACGTCAGATGCGCCCTGCACGAACGCAGTCGACACATACACGCACCCACGGGGGAGGGCGCGGGGGTGGGGAGCACATCACGAGTGGGCGGTTTTTGCTTCACACCTCTTCCTTCTTCTTAATCTTGCGCAGATTCTCCCACATGTAGTGCGACTCGTCCACAACCTTCATAGCGTATGTCTTGTCCTTGTATTCACCGTTGAAGGCAAACTTGTTCTCGACCCCGCCTTGGCAAATCTTGTACACCCGGAACCACTCGCGCAGTGCATCGAGGCAGCCAGGCAAGAACTTTGGGATGTCGTCGATGTCTCTGATGAAGCGCGCGACTGGGTCATTGACGGACATGCAGATCACCTTCCAGTCCATCTGTCCGTCGTCGATCATGCCGAGGACGCCGAGGATGCGGACAGGGTGGATTTCGCCGACGCGCATCTGGCGCATGCCGATTTCAACGCCGTCTATTGGGTCGTTGTCGCCACTGACGCCGTCCTCGAAGATCACCTCCGTGCTCTCCCACGTCTGCGGGAAGGCGCCATAGTTCCACATCATGTCTCCGTGCTTGTAGAATCGTGGCACACCGTTCTTGATGTCCTGCTTGATGGGGTTAAACGGCTCGCCGGTGGCAATCTCGAACTTGGCGCGTGTCCACTTCGGGATCTCGCAGATGAAGTTGTAGCGGTTGGCGCGGATGTTCTCCGGCTTTGTGCGCACCGGGTCGCGCACGTAAAGCGGCACGTCGTGCCACGGACTCACACGACGGCGTAGGCCTGTCTCCATATCCTTGAAGTAGTACTTCACGCGGTAGCTCGGGGTGAAAATCTCACCTTCTTCTTTGATTTTGAGCTGCTGCTGGTGATAAGGCACGGAGAAGTCGGCGGACACGAGAGAGAAGGTGTCCTTGGTCATCTTGGTGTCCGGGTAGGTCGTCCACCAATTCCAAAAGACGTCGAACGTGATGTGCCCGTCGATGCCTTTGAGCTCATCGAACATTTTCTCTGAAGCCTCCTGCGACATGTTGCGGCCAACATAGACGCAGAGCTCCTTGAGCTTGTTGATGTCCAGGTAGCCCACCTGCGTGACGTCAAAGGCAGAGAACATGCGGCTCATGATCCGCTTATGCAGCGTTTGCGTGAGATCCTCCTTTGAGTAGGCGGCCAGGTCAAACTCGTTCACGACCTCGGTCTTGTCGCCATCGCTATCGGCTTCTTGCAGGGCAAGGTCGCCGGTGGAGCTCTGCATGCCAAGTCCGGTGCCAAAGTGCGTCACCTGCGGAGCGCTGGGCTTGATCTCCGCGGTGGGCGACATGACGTCCGCGATGGAGGCAACGCTCCCCCACGTCTGCTTCTGATCTCCCTCGGGGTTGAGGGACGAGCCGAGGTCCATCGCGTGAGCCTTACGGGCCGGATACATGTAGCGCGTGCCATCGGACATGCTGAGCCAGCAAGAACACAACTTAAGCGAGGGAGAGGGGCGGGGTGGGTGTGGAGCAGGCAAAGTGCGATGGCGTCGCTGTCGTCCTCTTCCGCACTCTTGTGACCGAAAGTGTGTGCGCGTACTTGCAGAGGTGTATCTGTATATATATATATGCGTGCCTGCACGGCACAACTCGCTTGTATACGTGGGCGAGACGGTCTTGCTAAGCTTACTAATACCAGGTCTTTGTAAGGAGGGGCTCACGGCGATGTGGGCGCGGCTAGGAGGGGGGGGGGATGGGGGCGGGTGGGCTGCAGGCAAGCTGGAAAAGCGGAGCGAGAAGGCCGACACACACAGATACAAAGAAACGATGAAGCGAATTGGGGGAGGGGAAGGAGGAGGAGGCGCGCAGTCGAGGGGAGGGCGGCAGGGGAGCAGCGGCTGGACAGGCCAGGAGGTTTAGCGACAGAGCAGGCGCGTCTCGGCAGCCGAATATCGGGGAGCCACTGCACGCCTCTCACGCAGAGGTGAGCACACTTGAGCAAACGGGGAAGAGAGGTGGAGTCAACGCTGCTGCCCAGTCGCGTGTGAGCGCGCTTTACAAGACACAATGACCTGCGTCTTCTCTCGCTCGGCAGCGGCCATAAAAGAGTGATTTTCATGTTGGCAGCATCTCGCCTTGCGGGGCCGCCGCGCCTCCTCACCACCCGCCAACGTGAGGAAGCGGGCGGTGATGGTGGTGGTGGTGGAAGGCCGCACGAAAAGGGATGACGGAGGACGCTGAACAACGAGACATGGCGAAGAGGCGCGGGATCGAGGGTGCACGGCGGTGTCTAAATAACAACGAGCCGCATTTCTCAGTGCTTGCGTGAGAGACGGACCTCTTTCTTTCTCTTCATGCGCACACAACAGCATACGCTTAATCATGCACGAACCTGCGGGTGTGCACTACGTCACAGACGCACGTACTGATGGGAGGCGCTCAGGACACCTTCCATCTTCGCCACGCACTGGCGCCGCTCAGCAGCTTCGCGCCGCAGCGCGTTGAGCAACACGAGACGAATGGCCTGCGCTTGCTTCGAGCGGATGCCCCGCTGCAGCTGCACAATGGCGGCCTCAAATTCTGTCATGAGACTCTCCGCCTGCGCCTCAACAGTGTCGCTGCTGCCGTCCGATGGTGACTCAGCGTGGGCCGCATTTTGTGTGCTGTACGGCTGCTCTGCCAGCTCCAAAAGGCGCCTGTAGTGTTCCTGCAGCGCATCCACCTGCCGCAGCAGCTCTACCGTGGGTGCGACAGTGTTATCTGCCGGCGGATCTGAGGTGGACTGCTCTGGGAGCTCCCTTGCCGACCGCCCTAGAGATGAAACGGTGTCGACATCCGAAGGCGAAGTAGAGGCAGCGTTCAGCCGCTCCACTGCGATGATCAGCTGGCGAAGCGCAGGCGGCATGACCGGCAGCGGTGAAGTCGCTGAGCTACCGGCCGCAGAGGCCATTGTCTTGTTGGACATTTTGTACAGATGCGTCTTGGTGTTTCCGCTGCTGCGCAGAACCAGCGGTGTGGGCGGTGTGTGTGTGTGTGTGCGTTTGTGTGAGTTCAGCCGAATTCATCGAGATCGTGAGAGAGAGAGTGAAGGATGGGTAGGGGGCTGGGTGGTGTGGGTAGTCGCCCATGGACAGCAGCATGCGTGAGAGCTGCAAGACGCGACCGCTACGGGGCACATCACACACCCCCAAAGCTTGCATGCACGCATGCGCTCGACATTGAAGCACGCCTCGAAGGTGAATGGAAGCCAGTGCGCAGATTCGGCCCTGTGGGAGGTGATCCCCTAGTGCGCAACACAGAGACACATCTTCACCAAGAGTCTAACTTCGTAATCCCCACCCGCGGGTGGGTCTATTCCAGCAGGTGAGACTAGACAAGCGAAGAAGGGTGAGGGAGGGGGCCGTGTAGGGTGACAGTGCTCCTCGTAAAACTCCACCTCGTTCGTCCTCATCACATCCAAAGACGAAGAAGGCGAGAGAGTGATATTTCGATTCTCGGCGCCCCTTCCGCTCCAACGGAGCCTTGCGCCCGGCCTCTAGAGATGCGCGGCCGCGTTGTCGTGAGCGTGGGAGGAATAAAGCGCTGCGGGCTCGAGGGAGCGTCGACGCGGCACGCTCGCTGATGCACGCATGTATGCACACAACACCCCTGTGCTTGTCATAGTACGCACTGACGTCTCTGAGTGCAGCCTGGAAAACTGTGCGCCACCACGCACGAATGCGCCCTCAGGTGCTGCCGGCCGCCGCGCCGCTCGCCGATTCGTTCACGGCGCCAGCGACGGACTCGGTAGTGCGAGCCTCGCCAGAGCGGAGGAGGTCTTCCACGGCACTCATGCGACTTGAGTGAAATGGAATCTCCAGTGAGCTGCACACCTGCTGCACCTGGCGACCAGAGGATGGCGGGTACAGCACCAACACGTCGCCCTCCGCACCCATGCGGCCTGTACGCCCTGCGCAGTGGACGAAGCACGCAGCCGAAGGGCAGGCGCCGTAGAGAATGACGTGTGTGATACCGTTAACATGCAGTCCTCGGCTGCTGTTGAAGCTACCCACGCCGACCACCAGCTTGCCCTCATTCAGCCGAGAGAGGGAGCTGTTATTCTTCACGTAGACGTCGCCGTGCTGCCGGATAACCTGGTGGGCACGCACATCCTCGTAGACGCTGCTGCTCCCGCGTATTGCGCTGAAGGGGGCTGCCTGCTGCGTTGCGGTTGTGAGCGGGACGCGGCGGTGCGACACCGGGTTGTCTGGGTAGTGAGATTCCTTGGTGTCTGCCGAAGGGATGCTTCGGGGCAGAGCGTGCAGGGCCCCAGCAAACACCTTCGTAGGTGACAGCGTGCCCGGGGCGATGCGGCGCATCTCTCCTTCCACCTCCGCGGATGTGAGCAGCGCGCACACCTCGGCGACGCGCTCGTCTTCGGTAAATATCAAGATGCGGGTGTCAGGCCGCTGTGTGCAGATTAGTTGAAGGGATAGCAAGAGGCACCGCTCCAGCGGATACACCCTTGACGCGCCAAAGAAGTAGAACTGAATTGTCGGCGGAATCGTGTGCTCCACGAAGCTTGTCGTCAGCCGCACCGTGCGGTCGTTGCGTGTCCACGTGTTCAGTGTCTGTGCTGTGACGCCGTCGACCGTCGCGCTGGCTGCCACAAGCTGTGCTGGCACCTCTTCTCGCCTGTTGCGGAAAAGCCGGTCCACAAGGTTTGCGCCGCTTAGTCGCTGCCGCCCGTACGCAACGTTGGCATGAATGATCATGTCCGCCTCGTCCAGGACGACGCAGTCCACCTTGCGCCGCAGCTTTTCGCCAAGGATGGAGGGGCTTAGGCGCACAATGTCAGCCACGCGCTGCGGCGTCCCGACGAGCACGTGCGGCTGAATATTATGCAGCTTGGCGAGCTGTGCCTCGAGAGGGATGCTGTCGATGGCGACCTGCACCACCTGCGACGTGCATCCACCGAAGTGTCGCAGCCACTTGTCGTACTGCAGGGCCAGCTCCTCGGTGGGCACCAGAACAACGGTGTGGAGGCGGTAGTTCAGCTGGTCGCGGATGATGCGGTTGGCGATGCCCAGCGCAACGCCAAAACTCTTGCCTGTTCCGGTCTCTGAGTGCGCAATGACGTGCTTTCCTTTGAGCAGCAGCGGCACCAACGCACCTTGCAGCTCCGTCAGGCGATGAATGCGTAGCCGCTTGAGGGCCAAAACCAGCGGCGCCGTGAGCCCAGCCGCACGTGGGGAGGTTTGTGCGTAGTAGAGCGGGTGCGCCTCGTTGACATTGTCGATGCTGGTGTGCTGTGAGGAGCTCAGCATCTGCGCAGCACCGAGGCGCAGCTGTATCATCTGATGTTGCTGCGAGGCACCGGAGGCACTCCGCGAGGAGACGTCGTTGTTCCTATTTTTCATGTAGAAGTACCGCTGCGACACTGGAAGATTGACGGCGTGCTTCGCGCCGGCATCCTGGTGCAGGTACGAGTCAAGCAGCTTGGCAGCTGACCCGCCGTACTCTACCCGCACGCCGGGAAGATACTTGAGCAGCCTCCGTCTCGAGTGGCGCTGCATCACGGGCACACGCTTGCTTCACTTCCCACACGAGGGGCGAAAACGTGCGCAGTGACGATGGTGGCGACGCAAACACGCGTGCGTGTGAATGCGGGGGAAGGGCGCGAGGGGGTGGGGACGGAGAGAGACAGGAAATGCACATGGTGGGAGAATCGGGAGAGCCACGTGAGCGCAAGGGGCGCACGCCGCTTAGGTACACGAGTGCTGTCTTTGGTCTGCACCTTTGTTGACACCGCGGGCCACGCCCGCCTTCTCTTCGCGAGAGAAAATATCGTGGTCCCTTGCGTGACGCAGCTGCACTTTCCGTGCTTTTCACTTTACGCGTGCCGCTGCGCTTCGTGTTTGAGCTCCGTTTTTAGTCGTTAACGCCCGGCGCATCGAGAGAAATGAACACACCAAAACGCGCCGCCGACACCAATATGCGATACAGCGAACCCGCCAACTCAACGGGCGCAGACGCCATATCCCGCCACGGGGCATGGCCAACACACGACGTCTAGAAAAGGGAGAAAGGCGGGGTGAGAGTGAATGGGGAAAGAGAGAGCGGAGCAGCGTGACGCGGCCAGGTGATGTACCGGAACCCTCGAAACCCTCTCAACCAGACAGACAGGCCCTCCCCTCCCCCCTCACACACGCCGCCACCGCCACTGATGCGTTTAAACATATGCGCGCGCACCGCACCGTATTCGCTGTATGACTGCAGCTCTCTCTTCATTCCCTTGCCTCGCCCTCTCCCCCGCTACGTCGTACACGACACCGATGCACCTTGCTTGATTTCACGCCTATGTTTCTTCCTCACGCTACACGCTGATGTGTGAGGCGCTGAGGATGGGGTTCATCCACAGCCCGTCGCCGAGGTGGTGGATGTTCTCTATGCACGGCCCCTTATTCTTTTCCTTGATCTCATCCGAGGACATGAGCATGGTGCCCACCGCCACCGCATGCTCCTTGCCCTCCACGTAGACAGCAACCACCTCCCCCTCCTCCGTGCCGTCCGCAACGACGCCGCCGGCAGAGGTCAAGCCTTGGCACATGACGTTCGCACCAGAGATGACATAGCGGCAGCCGCCAATGTCCACCTGGTGCCCCTTCAACATGAAGGGGTACTTGTGCAGCAGCTTCAAGTGCGGTAGGTAAGGCCCACCGTGGTGATTGAAGAAGAGCACCTCGGGCTGGGAGCTGACGAGGGTGATGCAGTGCACCTGACCCTGACAGCGGATGATGAAGATGTCCGACTTCTTGGGCAGAATCTCTTCCCAGTACTCCTCTAGCGCTGGGTACTGCTCCGCGAGCTCCTCGCGCACCTCCTTCTGCTCTTTATGGCTACTGCTCGCGATCTGAGCCACGTTCTCGAGCGTGAACTTCTTGAAGAGGCTGGCCGATGTCGTCATCGCGAAGTTGCCGACGTGTGTGATATGATCGTGCTCTGTACGAGGGTGGTATACATATATATATATATATGTGATGCCTCTCTATGCGTGTGAGCACGGGCGGGGAGAAGGCCCTCCAAAAGGAAATAGCGGTACAGATGACGGAGAGGGGAGATGGGCTACACGGTGATGACACAGCAATAACAGGAGCGAGCACACGGCATTGCCAGGCAGCACGCGCGCGGGAGTGAGTCCCATCTGCAGCCAGGCATCGCCGTCCATGCATTCAGCTAGCCAACCAAGAGGCCAAAAAGGCCATTGAGAGGGAACAAGCCTGGCCTATGCTTACCCCATCCTTGCGCCAGCTCTCGCTGCACCACCTGCGAGTGCGCGTGTGTAGGACTGCGCGAGGTTGGTCTGTCATTGTGGCCTGCGTCTTCTAAGCAGCTCTTTCAAGACATGGGCCACACGAGGTGCGCCGTCGATCAATATCCTCTCTATGCCTCGAGAGCAACCCCGGGCGTGAGCATGGCGGAACAGTAGTAGCGAAAGCCACACAACAACGCGACGGCGCTTCGACGGCACGTGTGCCAGTCGCCACCATCACCACTGCTACCCTTCCCCCCTCACGCGACTATGCTGAGGTTCATCTATGCGTCTTTGCCCGTCCCGCGGCTTCTTCCTCCTCTAAGAGCGCCTGAAGTTGCGCGCGTGTTTCTCGCAGCATCTGCGACGAGCCGTGGGAGCTGCCTTCACTCATGTCAGAGCGTGTCGAGAAGTGCAGGCTGAGCGTGCGGTTCGCGGACGGGTGCTGTGGCGCTGCGGGCTGCACCACGACGGCCGCTGCTGTCGGGGTCTTGTTAGGGTACATAGGAGGCGCCGAGGACGGCTTCGCGAGCACCCGAGGGTAAGCGTGGCTGACTTCAGCAACGCCATCCGCCTTGCCGTCGGAGCTCTGGGAGGAGCCCGATGACGAGTCTGACGAGGAGCTGTCTAGCGGTAGGAGGTCCACGTCGACGTCTCGCTCGTCTTCGTCATCTGCTCGGGAGACGACGCTGCGTGGCCCGTCGCTGCCGGCGCCTGACGGCGCTGCAGCGTCGCCGTGCTCGCTGGTGGGCGGCGTGCGAAGAATATCGGGTGAAAAGTCCGGCAAAGGCTTTCGCGTCTTCGAGCCGCTATCGAGCGCCTCACGGCCTCTCGTGGAGTGGCACAGGGCCGCGCCGGACGTCACGAAAGAGTTCAAGAACGAGGCCGGCGGCGAGCTGTCGATGGACGGCGGAAGAGGCGACGCGGAGGCCTGTGGAGGCTGTGAGAGCGGCTTCGAGTCGTTCGTTGGCGGAGCGTTGTTCAGGGTTACGGGCGCGCTGCTGGCGTGTCGGGAGGGCGCCGGCAACGCGGCGGCAGCGGAGTTTCTCACATTCGACAACGCCAACACCGGAGAAAACGGGGAGAGCTGCGCGTGAGGGTCGGAGGCGTCACTTGCGGCGACCGGCATTGCGACCGCTCTGAGATCAGGCGACGGTGTCGCGTCCTTTTGCTGCTTGTACGCCGCTAGCTCAGCACTGAGACTGCCAAGCGCGGCCTGCACCTGCGCCATCAGCGCCTGCTGCGCCTCTGCTGTTTCTTGCATCCGTTGCTGTGTGGCGGCACGCACCATCTCCTCGGCGCGTGCCGCCACTGCGCGGGAGTATGCGACGACTTCTGTCGTGACACCAGCGGTGAGTCCCGCAAAAAAGGAGTCGAGTTGCGCTTCCGAGACTTGCGGCGTGGCTGCGGCAGGCAGGGCCGCTGCCGGCTCGCTCGGGTGCTGGGCCGCCGGCATCAGCTCCGCCTTTCTTTCGATGCGCCTCTCATCGGCTGTCGCCCTTGCAGCGGTGGGAGAAGCATGGGTAGAGGTCCACGCGGATGTCCTCTGCTCCTCGTGGATGATGTAGCGTACCAAGGTGCGCCAGTCCAGGAAAGGGGGCGGCGGAGGATCAACACTGTCGCAGGGCTGGGGTACGTGAGAGTGTGCTCTGGCGGCGACCTCGGCGGACAGACAACTGTCGCCGTACGAAGTATCGCTTGTTAAAGAGGCGGTGCTGTCTCTGTGCGCATCTGCGTTGCCCGTGGGAAGCCGAGAAGAGTGGTATACGGTGGCAGCTTTCTTTGTGCGGTGCGTTGGCGCAGATGCGTGCCGATTGCCAGCTGAACGTTGCTGCGACTCTCGAGGTGGAGGTAAGCGCGGTGCTGACATCAACGGCGCCGCCAGTGCCCGCGCGCACAACGCCTTCTCCAGCTTCGCCACCAGCTGTGCGTTGCGTCCCTGCTCCTGCTGCAGCTGCCGCTCCTGCCGCTTAATCGTCTTCTCCATCTGCAGAAGGGAGGCGCGAAGGTTTGCCGTACCCAATGAGAGCATGTCCCGATCCTTATGCAGGGCTGCCATCTCCCCCTCTAGCGCGTGATAGCGCCTCTCCAGGTTCTCGAGCTGCTGCGCCGATACCCCCTTCGCGACGTGCGTCGCCTGCACTTCGAGCAGCTTCTCCTTGAGAATGTTTTGCGACCACAGTGAGAACTGCAGACATACTTGAAGCACCTGAACAAGCTGAAGAATGTCGGCGTCGTTGTGGTCGTGGATTTCGTGCAGAGAGACGTCGCAGTCGGAGAGAGCAGAGATCAGGCTCGCCATGAATGGGAGGTCGGGCGCCTCGTGACGCAGCTCCGGGATGCTGACGTGGCGCACATGCGTCCATGGCACTGGGCAGGTGAAGGCTGTCACGTAGCGGAACTGCTGCAGGTCGTGCACCAGTGTGGAGGCCATTGCTACGGTGGCCGTGCTGAACGCGATCGGGGTGGCTTTAGTGGCAGAGTAGCGTAAGCAAGCAGAAAAGACGCGGTGGCGCGAAGCCTACGTGGACGATGCGCAGAGCGTGTCGGCGTGCCGGTGGGCGGCGGCGGTGCGAGGGAGTGCGTGCAAGTGAGGAAGATTCGAGCAGACCAGAGATACTAAGAGCGACGCGACAAGGGGGCATCCATCTTGGCGCCTGTGTACCCCGTGGGCGACCTCCGTGCCCATGTGAGCGGGGCGTTCGACCGGGCTACGTAGGCAGTGCATGCACTTTCACGCTGCCCAGAGGCAGCGGAGAGGAGAGAGCGTCGAGGGAAGAGACCCACACCGACGCCCTCTCTCGAGTGCTGCGTGGATCACGGGAGATGCTGATGCAGCGCATGGGCAACGGTGCAAAGAGGCGAGCAAGCGTAAAAAAATGCAGCAAGAGAAGAAACGCACACACGTTTTTGAGCAGATGAGGACGCACGTGCGAGGGCGCCGACAGCGACAACACGAGTGACAAGACACAGACGGCGATAAGCGTACCCATGTCGACTGTTCACACGGCCGGCGTGAGGGCCGACACGCGACACTGGAATCGCCACAACTGTGCGGCAGCTACTGCTGCTGCTGTGGCCCTTTCCCAAAGACACTGGCTCTGGCAGCGACGCCCTTGCCCACTGCTTGGAAACCCTTCGCCACAGCCTTGCCGGCGCCTTCGATGCCAGCTAAGATCTGTGGCTGGCTCGCCTTGTCCGCCTTGTACGCCTGCTCCTTCGGATACATCCACTGATGCACCTCCTGAACTGCGACCGCCGCGTTGAGTGGGAAGCGTTGTGCCCCACTGATACCCGGCAGAAGCTCACCAAGACGGCGCTGCCACAGAGGGACACCCATGGTGCACTGACTCTCGTACTCCTCGATGGCTTCTTTCCATATAGAAAAGTCGCGCGCACCGTCTTGATAGGCGTTTGTGATGGCTGTGTGCAAGCTGGACTGCATGAGAACTGCTGCTCGCGTGATCGCCGTTCCCACGACACTGCGCACGACGGTGCTCTGCAGGACGGAGCTCAGCTTGGGAATCATCGTGAGAATGTACTCCATGCAGGACGAAAAGGCCTCGCCGTTATCTTTTTGGTTCTGTCGGCGCGCCTCGACCTGCGCCTTCCAGTACGACATGGAGTCTACGGCCTGCAGCCGCACCTCGACCTCCTTCATGATCGCCGAGAGCAGCCGCTCAATCCCGAGCTGCAGAGACTTGGTGAAGAACTTGACGCAGTGTGCCATCAGCTTCGGTGCCCCGATTGTCTGCGTCTTCTCCCGCTCGTAATGACATTGCCAGTGCAGCATGTACTGCTGTTCCGCGCATGATATGAGCACTGGCATCATAGAGCAGCTCGTCACGTAGACTGCGAGCTGCAGAACGGCTCGCGCATCGATGGACATGAGCTGACCCTGCATCGACTCTGCCACTGTGCGGAAGAGCACCGTCAGGTACTTGAGCAGCATCTCGTCCACGTTGTTCAGCTCCGACTGCATCACGACGGTGGACGTGTCGGTGATGATGGTGGAGTAGCACTGCGTAAGGAAGCCGAGAACGCACTCACCGATGCGCGGCACGACAGCACTGTAGGGCAGCGTTAGGGCGCCACTAGTGTAGGCGCTTGGGATGCTCAGCTCCAGAGAGGTGCACCTGTGGAAGTAGAAGCGCGCAACAAGCTCGGCATATTGCGCGGCATCCGTGGCCACGGCGGGGGCAAACGTATCGCTCATAATGAGCTGCATGCAGTCAACACAGGCCTGCTGCAGCCATGAGCTGATCAGCTGGTCGCTCGCCGTCTCCATCGCGCGCATAAGGGGCAGGTTGCTTAGCTCGACACATTTCACGTTGTCGGCGGCACAGCGGATGAGCGACTGCAGTACCTGGACCTGCTGGACAGCCTCGCTTGTCTCGCTAGGGTTTGCCAGCAGGACCTGCAGCACCTTGAGGGCGTGCTCGGCAATCTTGGCAGAGAGGCTGGCCCACAGCTGGATAATCTCGGCCCGGGAGCGAAGGTGCGGCGAGGTGGCGCCGTAAACTATGTCCTCGATTAAAATGAACCCCATGGCTGTGGCGCAGTACTCGCGGAACTTGCTGAGCACTTCGGCAGGCGACAGGTTCGCCAACGCCAGCGGACACTCCAGCAGATCAGCGCGCGCCTGTTGCCACCGGCCCTCTGTGTAGTACTTGTCGAGGTACTCCTCGCGGTGCAGCTCTATGAAGACGGCTTGGATTCCGGCACCGTTGGACACCGCAGTGATCGCCTCCGCCTCGGCGAACGGCGCCAGCTCCAGCTGCGCTGGCACAAACTCCTCGTTCAGCCACCACTGCTCGCTTGCCTCGGCCATGACGAGGTGCGAGGAAAGGCGACCGGCGGCCACGGTGCCTTGCCACTCCATCGCAGCCTTCCCAATCGGATACGCCTTGTCCCGCAGGACACGCAGCCAGTTGTTGAGATGCTGCACGGCGTAGCTGAAGACATCCTGCGTGAGTGCCGGGACGCGAACATGCAGCACGTACTCGCCAATGGCGTACTCGCTAAGCGGCGCGGCCAGGCGAATCAGCTCGCGCAGCGTGGCCACCGCCCCAACGAGCTGCTGGCGCTGCGTCTGCGACTCCGCTGTCTCGAGATACTCGGCGACGGCAATGGCTTTGGAGAGAAGGCTGCGCACCTGCTGCAGGTTGTCGCGGGTGCTGCGTGACAAGAGGAGGCTGGAAGTAGCCTTCTTCATGTTCACGACAGCGGTGCGCACGAGGGCAGTGGCGCCGCTGAGCTCCTCGCCTACGAGCTCGGCGTCCCGCTCAGAGATGCTCACGCACTGCTGCGCGGCGTGGATGAGGGCCGGGTAGTGGTGCTCGCACAATGCCTCCACCTGACCTTCGTTTTCTTTGATGAAGACGCCCAAGTCCCGCAGCAGGTCCTCCTCCTCATGCCGCATGTACGCATTCTTGAGCGTCGTGTAGTCAGCAAACTCGCCATCCACAAGGGATGTGATGGCGATGTAGCGCGATGGGGCCATGTGCAGCCCCCCTTCGGAAACCTTCTTTTTGCGCCCTCCGTCTCCCTGCTGAACCGCTGCACGAGCGGCTGCCGAGACGAGTGTGGCGGATATGGACGTACCGCCGCTGTCACCGTCCTCGCTATCAGAGGAGCTGCCGGAGTGGGCGTCGTCATCGTTGTCGCCAAGGTAGCGGCCCCCGTCAAGCGCAATGCCACGTTCCTGCTGCTCCAGCACCGCCGCCGTGCGCTGCGCACTTTCAACAAGGTACATTATACGCTCCTCCACCTCCGCTGCCTTCAGCGCCGATTTCGTCTCCAGTGTGACCGTGCTGAACTCGTTGACAGCGGCGTCCGTCGTCTCCTTGTAGGACTGCGGCGTTGCTTTCATGGCGCGCGGGTCAAGCGACGTTAGGGTGATCCGGTCCGACCGAGCTGTCACAGACAGCTGCCGATTCGCCCACACCGCATACAGCTTGAAACCTTTGCTCTTGACCATGTAGGTATAGTACTTGGTGCTGAACAGAAAGACGTAGCACCGGTCGCCATGGCGCACGAGGACGAGCGGATCCTCGGTGGAGAAGAGGACGCGAGGGGTATCGCATCGGTCACGCAGCACCTTGTAGATGCGACGATCTTGCTTGGTAGGGGCCGCGTCCTCCATTGCGCACGAAGTAATGATGAAAAGACGAGCCGAGAGCGAGCCGATCGGAGAGACGCACACACGAAAGGCGTCCGTTCGCGTGCGCGAGTGTCTTTGAGGCTTTCAAGGCTGCAAGGTGAAGGATGGGCGGTCCAGGCCTGCGGCAGCGGTGCAAAGAGAGTCGTGGCGGATGAGTTCTGCAACTCCCGCACTGTTGGTCGGGCGGGGTGGGGGGGGGTGCGCATGCATGCGCATGAGGCAGTCGGCGAAAGGGAAGGGGTTGAGGAGGCTGCGTATTCATGAGGTGCAGAGATGCGCGTACATGCTCGAAAGTGCTCACCAAGCAACTGGTGAGCTTCCAGACATGAACACGTACGTAATGCTGTGCTAGTAGCCGCGCGAGCATCACTGTATGGATGCGGTTGGAGGGTGGGGGTGGGGGCCGTTTGTCGGATGAAGGGAAGGGGTGCACTTTCCATCTTTCATTGGCTCGCTGCGGCACATTTCAGAGGGCAAGAGGACGGACGCGGATATCGCGTCGTCGCTGCCCGACCCAACACGCACACGAGCAGACGACGCAGTCTAAGTTACCTCAGAGCACAGCGAAGGGAGGGAATAAAAGAAGGGGAAATCATGAAGACCCGCACGGCGGGCGAGGGACACCAACAACAACGACATACGAAGGCGACGTGGATGGGGGGGGGGAGGGAGGCACCAACGCTGAAAACAAGGGTGAGAAGACTCCCTTCTCGCCGTTCTCCCTCCCCTCCGTCCAGCCACAAGCTACCTCACGTACTCCCAGCCGCCCTTGCATGCTCGCTGACACAAGCACACACGTACACGCAGGTACGCCCCGTGCGCCCACCACTGCCGCAATGCCCTTCGAGAAGAGGAGAATGCGCAGGTACGCATACACCGTGCCAACGCTTCTTCGACAAGGCCGCTGTCCTCTTTGTGGTACCAGCGCCCCCACCGGTGATGTGAGAGAACGAGAAGCAACGCAGCGCACGCACGCTTCGCGCTCAAGAAATCGCCGAGCGGTGCCACGACGACTCTTTACGACGAGTGCGCGAAAACGGCACGAAAAAAAAGATGTGTGAGTACAGAAAAATGTTTGCTTGCGGCTCAGCATGCTCATACCACCATACAACGTGAGCTGAACGCCACGTGACCCCGGCCGCTCACACAGGCCCCCATCGCGTCGGGCAAAGCAGCGCCATCCAGGACCTGACCGCCCATACACCAGCAGCAATACATCGCTCTCACTTCGCTGCGTCGCGGGCGCTTGACCCTGCCGCCACCGGAGGTGGACCGGCATTGGCAGGCATAGGGGGGAAGGGGCCTGCTTGTCCCCTTCACGCACAGAGTGGGGCCACTGAGCCCTGATGCGGCGCGCCGAGGTGTGCCCCTGTCATCAGGGGAGCGCATGGATGCAACAGAAGCACTAAAGCAAGGCCACAATGCGATACAGGTCATGCGACAACTCAACCACAAAGCCCAACTTCTGCGCCCGTCCACACGCAGACATATGCTTTTTGGCTCTCTCTCTGTGTGGACTCTTCTGCGCGCAGGGCGGCATGAGAGCTCTCCCAGAGGAACACATGCATGCACACATGCACGCATACACGCAGCCTCCAACACCGGCATTCCTGATTCCTTCCATTATCAGCCGAAATAAGCACAAAACAACAACAAAAAAGTCCAAGTAAATGAGAACACACACACACACGCATATCTCTCTCTAGATGCACACATGCATACACATATACATAGATATATTTTAGGGTGCAGGTCAAAATAAAAAAAGGGAGGGGACAGCGGGGTGGGGGAAGAGATCTACGCCGTGGATACGTCGAGGCACCCAAACGAAGCAACAACCCAAACCCAACAATAACAGCCAAAGGGCGCGAAGTGGGTTTTGAAAGAAAGAAGAAAAAGTGCTGGGGACGGATGTCGTCCGCTGGCAGGCGGTGTCATCCGCCGAACCGCCCTCTCTACCGCTGCACTCCCTTCTTCTCAGAACGGAGATATCAACACAGGCAAGCGTATGCGCAGACTCACCGCACCACACCTTCCTCTGTTGCTGCTCGGACGTAACGCCTGTGCGCATGACTCCTCACTGCACCCGCCATTGTCAGCCGGCATCCTACATCATGCAGAGGTGCGGCAGGGTGGAGGGGGGGAGGCGAGCAGCCTTCCATCTCCGCTGCCGTCGTCATTGTTGCATTGAGGTCCAAGGTAGAGTGGCAGGGAGGCGGCGACTGCTGCAGTAGTAGCTGCGTTGCCGATACGGTCGCTGCCGCAAGCTATCGGCACGCATCGACAGCTGCTGCCGAGGAGTGCGTGTACAGCTTCCGCTGGTGCTGTTTCTATGGCTGCACGTTCGTCGTGGCCGGTGTGGTCTGCATCTGCAGGGGCAGTATCGGTGGAGCAGAGGCTGGATCGGGCCTCTGAAAGGCCAGTCGACGTTGCGGCTCAGTCGACTGCGCGACCTTTGCCTTCCTGCCGCAGCAGCACGGAAAGAGGCAGCTGAACATGGCGGACCAGCAACTACAGAAGCCAGCACAAGGAGCAGAGCAGCAGCTGCACCCACTGCCTCCACACCCGCAACAACTGTCCTCGCCGTCGCTGCCCACGTCACCCGGGGGCGGCATATCGCTTGCCATCATATGCGGCGGCGGCGGAAACTCCACGACCAGCTCGTCTTCGTCGCCCCTTAAAGCAACTGGAGGGAGTGCTGAGAGCTTGGCAGGGATACGGGCCGGAGAGTCGCCTTCTCTATGTGCTGACTCCACGTCGAAGGGGAGTCCAGAGTCTTCGTTCACATCTTGAATGCGCACGGATCGGTGCCGAGAATTTCGCTGAGCGCCGCGCTCACCAGCACCGGCTGCTCTGGAGGGAGTTGCAACGTGGGCAGCGCCGCCGCCGTATGGCACGTACGCATCGCGTCCCGCCTTCGTACCCGTCGGCGCCGCCGACAGTTGCTTGTCCGCATCAACACCGGCTATGGTCGCGTCCGCAGCTCCCGGCGCTAACACGGTCGTCATCTCCGGCGACACGTACTCGGAGCAGAGCAAGCTCTTGAACTCACGGTGCGAGAGCGGCACGGGGCTGTTGGAGGCGTACCAGAGCGCTGGCGGGCCATCCTTTCCTTTCTGCGTCGACCTCCGTGGTGGGGCATTGCACGGCCAGTTGGCCACTGCCCACGGCTGCTTTTTGGCCCCACCCTGGCTGTACTGCTGCACTGGGTCGCTGAAGATGAGCTGCCGTTCAGCGACGACGTGAGAGGCGGGGCTTGGTGGTGGCGGCAGCAGCTGCAGCGGTGCACCGATGGACTGCTGCCGCTGCGCTGGCTGCGAGTTTCCGGCGGGAGGCGAGACAACCCTGTCTTGTCGCTTCTCGTTTGGCGAAGGATCACCCTCTAAGGCTGCGTCATCGTCCGTCTCGGACTGGTGCGCCGGAACGTGCGAGCGACTGCGGCGACGTCGCACCTTCACCTTGATGCGGCGCCGCTGCACCAGCTCATTGCAAGTAACGCGGCCGCCTTTTAAGGGTCTGCTCGCCGCCGGCTCAGCGGCCTCCGCTGCCTTCTCCTTTGCCGGCGCGACCGAGCCGCCTTGTTTCTGCTCGCCATTTGCAGCTGTGACCGCACCTTCCGCCGGTGCGCCGGCAGCGAACACCTGATTCTCTGTCTTTCCGGCATCGACGGTGAGAGACTGTGCCGGCACCCTTTCCGACGGAGCAGGCGCTCTTGCGCGGTCGGTCGGAGTTGGCGGAGGGGAGCGCGTGAGAAGGTGGCCCTCTACGGGAAGACTGTGCTCCAGCAACGAGTCGACCTCGGCGCTCGTCCCGCGCAGCTCCACTCTTTCACTGGCAGTTGGCGCCGAGGCCGCGATGAACGGCGTAGTCGCCGATGGTGCCATTTCCGGTGAGCCACTTGGCTGGCTTGTAGGGACCGGTGGCTCATCCCCAACAATGACGAGGCGCTCTTCGCATCGAACGTTGGCGGCCGCGGTGGTGGCGGGCGTGGGTGGCGGTGCGACGATCCGACTCAGCAGCGGCGCCACCCCGTTTCTCGACAAAGTTCCCTCGCAGGAGCGCAGATACGTCAGCGCCCCGGCGTCCGTCGAGGCACCGCTCGCAGGCGGAGCCTTGGATGTGCGCCTCAGGAACTCCTCCAACGCCGGCGTCGTGTCTGTAAGATCGACAAGCCGCTGCATCTGCCGTATTGCGTCGTCTTCGGCCACAAAGCGATGCGGCTGGGACGACCGACGCTGAACCTCCGCCGCGAAGTTCCGCTTCTGCTGGAGAAGCCTTAGCTCCTGCTCCTTCAGCTGCGCCTCCTTGCTGAGAATTGCTCTGCACGCCGCTGCTGCGGCGATTTCCTCGTCTTGCGCGGCTATGATCGGCTTCGCAGCGACGCGAGAGAGCGCGTTGGCGTGCCGTTGGAGATGCTTCTGCATCTTGTGCGGCTGTGCACGTCTTTCATGCGAGGAAGTGCTGCTGTTGCCGCAGGTGGACTTCGACGAAGCCGAGGTGCTGCTGGTGCTGGACGTCGTCGCACTCCCTCTTTCCGAGTCGGAAGGCTCGTACGAGCCGCTGCTGCTCGATGAGCTGGACGAGGTGGTCGTGGAGCTTGTAGTGCTATCGGCGCTCGAGGTGGAGGACGTGCGGCTCGTCACCGTGCTGGTCGCGTCGCTAGAGGTGAAGCTGGCCGATCTCGCACGGCGCTTGCGACGGGGCTTCGAGTGGTGCTTGTGCTTGCGTTTTGCATTCTGAGACTCCGAACGGTGTGGTGGCGGCGGCGGTGGCGGTGGCGGTGGAGCGCTCCGACGTGGGGGCAGCTTTGGTGAGGGAGGATCATCGTTGAAGTACCGCCGTGGCGGGGGCGGGTCGTATGTGCTTTGGTACGCATCATTCCACTTGCGACAGTACTGCGGCGCGTAGCGCGAGCGATAGTGGTCTCGGTTGCTGCCACCGGCGCGCCAGCGATCGATGTCATCTAAGTCCATACCGCCGATGTTTGTCGCAACTGAGCAGCGCTGTGCATCACGAAAGAAATGGATGAAGAAAGGGCAGCGGGATAGTTGCAAGAGAGAAGAGGCGCTAGGCGATCATGGCCAGCGATAACTGCAACGCAAGCGGGCAGGGGCACGAGGCGAGGAGGCGCGTGAAGGACGTCACCGCCGAAGACGAAAAAGAAGCCGGCCCCATGCGCTGTCCTTTATTATTTCATTCCAGCGAAGGAAGCGCGTAGTAACGCTTCTTCAACCCAGGCGAGCCGCTGGCTAAGTGTGGGAGGTGTCCCAGGGCGGCGCCGACCGCACAGCACCGTGGTGGGCCTCTCCCTCACCAGCGTTTTTCTCCTTCCCTCATGCGTATTTACGCTTACGCCGTCTGTTCGCCACGCACGCGCCCAATACTTGGCAACACCGGCATCCATGCTTGATAGCAAAACAGAACTGAACTAAGAAAGAGAAGGGCGCTCGCATGTCGTGCGAGTACCGCGTTGCATCTACAAGAGAGAAATACGATCGCAGTCAGCACATCGGCCGTCGTGCCGCCTTCGCCGCCCATGACTGCTATACGCAGGCCATCGTGCTCGTCCAGACAATCACTTTCCGTCACCGTGTAATCGAGCAAAACGCACACCGAGCCATCGACGGGTGCCTTCTCGTTTCGTTCCGTTTCCTTGTCCATCCAGCTGCACCACTACCAGCAGCGAGCGGGCGCTTCTCCGACAACGCCTTTACACGGTGATTTTTCGTTCGCACGAGGAGTCCGCCGGGCACGCCCACGCACGTTATATTGCGTCAGGACGAGGTATCAGGCTCCATCCAGATACGGGCACGGAAGGTTTTGTACAAGTCGCGCACCAGCGTGCGGAAGTCGAGTCGGTGCATGGACTGGTAGTAGAAAGTGAGCTTGCGACGGTCAAATTGGTACTCGGCGTCTACGATGCGCATGGGCAGCCCGCTCTCCTGCACCTTTTCCTGCGCCACCTCCACGGCGCGCGTCTCAAGCTCTGTCTGCACACCCTGCAACTGCGTCACCTCGAGCACGCTCGCAACACGCAGAACCTTGCCTACGCCCTTGTCGCGGTTCTCGCCGAGCTGGTGAGCCTCCGCGTCCCTCCACGTGTGCGTGACGAGCCCGATGTCCTCTCCTCTGTCGCCACCGACCACGACGTGCTCGCCCGGGGCTACGTAGTAGGGAGATTCGTACTGCAGTATGCGCTTGCGCTTGAACTCCACCAGCACCTGACAAGGCCCGTTGCAGTCCTCCGGCGGTGTGGAAGGAGCTCTCACCGACTCCGCGTTGGGTCGCCGGCGCCGCTCTGCCTCCTCCTCGGGGTTGAAGGGCGGCATCGATGCACCTTTGCTGACCACTTCGTCGAGCAGATGGTCGTAGTTGAGCTGGCCACGGCTGACGGGCGGCGAGGCCATCGGTGGTGAGCCGCTATTGTTGTCATCCGATAGGTACATGTGGCGAGGCGGTGTGATCATCGCATCCACATGCGCGCTGAGCGTCGGGGCGCCCGGGTCAAGGCCGAGGCGCTCCTGCAGCTGCCGCAGCTGCGCAGTGAACGCAGCATGGCTCGCTTGCAGATTGGACGACGACTGGCGATACCATCGATCCACGGCGCATTGGATCTCGTCCACATCCTGCACCAACAGCGATGTGTTCATCATCCGCCTTTCCTGGGTCGTGTGTGTTGCCGTGCAAAGGTGTTTGCGGATGTGCAGCAGGACGTCACGCACGGAAAACGGAAGCGCGGCCAGAGGCGGTGCGAGCGTGCAGGCAGCGAGCAGGTGTACGCGGCAGAAATGCTCCCCGCCAAAACAAAAAAGTGGGCGCCGCGATCAATGAGCGGGATCAGCACCTAATACGGGATAAGCGATGCACACGCGCAGGGAGGGGAGTCGAGGGGGGATGGCAGTCTGTGCGAATGTGGGTAGGAGGGTGCGAGGAAGAAGGGACCACTCGGTTGCACTCACATCTTCCGCCGGCGCAGAACACGAAACGTCCACGTGAGGGGCGAGCACAAAAGACAGGAGGAGGGGCACCGCCCAGCACACATGGGTAAGGGTGAGGCGTGGAGGAGAAGAGCGTCATGACTTTGTAAAGACATTGCGCTGCAGCGAAGGGGGGAGGGCGGTGGCTCCTCTCGGCAGTGAAGTCGAACCACAGACAAAACACGAGCTGTGCATCGTGGAGATTCTCTACTGTGTGCCAGACACGCACGCAGCGGCATATGCGCTCGCCCGTTTGACCCATTGAGGAGACTGTGCGACAACGTCGACCGCCTCATTGCTTGATTTGAGACTGGTGTACCTCTCTCGCGTTGCAGCGCGACGCAGGTTGCTATGGTCTCCTCCTTTTCTCCGCAAACTTGCCGGTTGCAGTCCCCCCCCCCCACACACACACGTGCGCAAGAACAACACGGGTACGCAGGTGAATCTATGCACATTTGGTGGCATCCACCGTGGTATTTGGCCTTCGGATCGCGCCACTGCAGTGTCTATGGCTGCACCACGACTATGACAATGGAGAAAGACGAGGAGGTGCACTACCGCGAGCGCGAGTCTCAACCTGTTCCGCTGTTGGCTCGCCTCTCGCCCACAGCTGCGGCACACGCCTGGCCGAGACGAAAGGGAAGAGCAAATAGTGAAGGCACAATGACATCAGGCAGGCGGTGATGGCAATGGTGAGGGCAGCGACACATCTGCCTACCAGGCTGCGAGTGGATCGCGGTCCTTGTCGGAGACCAGCACGGTAGTCCCCTCTAGCTTCGCCTGCAGTGTGCGTTGCAACACCGCTTTAAGAAAGCCGCGCTCGGTGTTTGTATGCTCGCAAAGGATAACCGCCTGCCCAGCTGCCGTGGCGGCCAGCACATCATGGTGGCTCATCTCACCTGAGAGCAACACGTGCACTGGGAGGCGCAGCAGCCGAAACACACTGGTGCCGCTACCGGCACACAGGGCTACCGACGATACCTTGTGTGACGGTTCCCATGAGTCTGGCAGCGCCACTCGCACCGTGGCCAGGCCCAGCTGCTGCTTCAGCGACCCCACCATAGAGCAGAACTCCACCTCTTCCTTTAATTTGACAAGGCGGCCCATTCCGGTGGCCTTCGTTGCCTCCGCCGCGTTCGGTGCGTACGAGGAGGTGGGCTGGATGGGACTAGCGGTGTAAGCGCCGTCGCCAGCAACCAAGGAGGCAAGCCAGTCGTTGATGCCGCCCTCTGCAGCGTCGAGCGACGTGTGTGGCGCGTAGATGGACATCCCTGCCGAGGCCGCCTGCAGAATAATTCGTTGCTTCGGATCCTGGAGCGTTAAGCGCTTCACAGGGCGGAAGAGCGGCGGGTGGTAGGCGAGAATGACCTCAACGTTTTTTTCCAGGCACTCTTCCATCACCTCCGGGGTGAGGTCGATGGTGAGCATAATGGCGTTGCTCTTGTTGGGTGCCGGGGACTCGAGAAGAACGCCTACGTTGTCCCACGAGTGGTCTGCAAGGCTTAGCGGGGCGACCTCCTGCATGACCTGCACCACACGCTGAAGAAGCGCCATGATGGACACTGCGCACGCCGTGGCAGCGGAGCCGCGAGAAGAAGAGCCGAGATGGCTGGGAGGAGGGAAAGGCGCCGACCTCGCTGTGGCGATGAGGTTGTGTGGGTGGGCGGGCGGGCTCCCGAGTTCTTGTGATGCGACAAGAGAGAGGTTCGTATTGTGATCACGCTCTCTAGCGACACCGTTTGTTTTCTGGTACGGAGGGGGCGGCGGGGGCGAGATGCGATGCGGTGGGAACACGCATAGAGGGTGGAGAGTTGCGCAGCGCGAGAGGAGAGGGTCTGGGATGCGGGAGGGGGAGGGAAAAGGAGCAACCTGGACTGTCGGGGGTGCAGACCGCTCGGACGGCTGCGTAGAGCGATGTGCCATCGCACCACACGGAGGAGCTTCGCCGAACACCTGTGCTCGTTGCTCATGACACCCTGAGGGAAGTCGCTTAGCTGAAAAGAGAACAAAGGCGAAGCTGCTCACGACAGCGCTTTCTCGTGTTTCTTCCGGAGTTGCGACCGCACTGCATTCCCACAGTTTGTCTTAGGTGCGTTCGTGATTATATGCGCACATACGCCACTAGTTGCTCTATCCATCCCTGATGGCGCAGCGAGGCCAAGTGAGTGAGTGTCGGGTAAGAATGGTCATTGAAGAAGGGGGGCCGGGGGAGGCACGGGCACCAATGCCGTGTGCCGCAGAATGAAAGAGACACGGGGCGACTGAGAAAACACGAAGACAGAAGACAGCAAGCGAGGGCTTGTCGAGGCACACATCGTCGTCCTCTTTCTCAGCCAAACACACACGCACACACATACGCGGAGGGACAGCCACAGAAGGCACTATGCGTGTGCACGGCAGACGTCTATCGCCCCAAGACCGAGAGCGGAGAACAGGAGGGGGTGGGCGGAGGTGCGCTGCTTTCTATACCAATCCTTGTCGCTGGCAAAACACAAGGGAAGTGCACCTCACCACTAGCATATGCACACCAAGAGTGAGGGGAAGAGATGAACGGGGAACGCTAATAGTGATAGAGCCAATGCCGAGCCGCTTGCATCAACGACGTGAAGGGTGTGAGATTTCACTGGTGCCGTCATGCACGCACATCATCATCGGGGAAACGGGAGAGACTGGGTACATACGTGTGATTGCACATTGACGAGTGCGTGCTTGCCACGCGCACAAACACGCAAGGCCTGATTCCATTCGCGCGCGCGTTCGGAGCGCAGACACGATGACGGGAACAGACACGAGCACACCCACACGCGAGAACATAGCGAGAGGACCACCTTTCACCCTTCATGGCTCGCTTCGCTGTAGGCATAGGCGGATAAACGTATTGGCATGTCGCGCAACCCTGTGATGTACACCGATCGTTCGCGGGCCGTTGGGGAGGAGCAGCGGGAGAAGAAGGAGAAGGGGGGGGGCGTATTCTGCATGTTCGCCGATTAAACTGATAACGAAAAAACGAAAGGTGACAAGGGAATATATATAGGCGGATGCGCGCCATCATCTCCCCGCACAGCACAACAGCAGAACGTGAGGGAAAAAATGGTGCAAAGGAGGAGAAAAGCGAGGGCCGATGGAAATGGCGTCTGCGCAGTGCTCACTTGCTTCTCGGATTATACAGCGGCAGCATCGGCCAGCTGCCAGCTTCACGAGCAACAGGGAGAGAGGTAAGAAACCACAGAGGGCGATGGTAGCGGTGGTGGGGAGGGAGGGGGGGGGAGAAAGATACAAATACGGCTTCAGTTCGATACTGCATCAACGCCCGCACACACAGACACACCTCTTTACAGGTCTGCGAGGGAAGTGATGCCACTCATCTCTTCGCGCTCTCATGCTCGTGCGCGTGCTTGTGTGTGCATTTTGCTGTATTGCTGACAGTGATGAAGGCCCGTTTTCGGGTTTTTCGTGTGTTCGGCGCGCGACTCAGCGTCCTTTGTCGCACATGGGGTCAGCGTTGCGGCCGCTAAGACAGAGGTGAAAGACGTAGTCGGAGAACTCCCAGGAGGAAGAAGCGCAGCCTTTGGGGTCGAAGACGTGGTCTCGCAGCATGGCGCTAAACACTTCGGAGAGCTTCGGCCCACCGCGGCACCACATACACCGCCGTGCTGTTGGTGCCGACTCGATCGGCCAGCGATAGTGGCGATATGCACCTTTGCACCTGCTGTGAACACTGCTGAAGTTCTGGGAGCGCTGCACCACAATAACGTCTTCCCGCCTCTCGAGCGACCACCAGTACGAGGCCGTCTGCAGAACAACAAAACAACGCGACCTAGCGAACAATTTCAGTACGCTGAGGGGCCCAGTGGGCTCCTCGAACTCCTCGATGGACGCGATACGCTCGTGAATGCTGGGCTGCTCACGCAGACGCTCCACCACCTCTTCCAGCGTAAGAAAACAGCGCATCTTATCCTTGTAGTGACCCGCTTGCGCCTCCTCGTCTGCGAAGAGGTCGAGGTAGTGCTCGCGCCTCTCGCTGTATGCATTGTTGAGCATGACTGGGCAACGAGGGGTGCTGGGGGTGGCGGGGCAAGGAAAGAAAGACAAGAGGGCGTGCGAGATTTCGGCGGAGAAGGGAGCGTCAGCCCATGGCAGCGACTGTGCTGGAGGAAAGGGAAGCCAAACAAGAAGCCGGATGAGCGTAGCGCGCTTCGTCACCGGTTGCTCTCACGTGTACGCACACGCGCCTGGTCTTCTGTGACGGAAGCGGCGATGGGTGCAACACCGTAGCGGTGAAACAAGCGTGAGTGTGTCGCTCAGCGGGCAGGTGGAAGTCGAGTATGCGTTTGGTTGGGACACGACTCCGCCACGAGAGCGGTGACGGTCTTTTCGATATTTGTAAACTCGCTGCGCACTTCACGAGGGAGTCGGACGAGCGGGGCGGCGATGCGGGTGTTTTCGCTGAAGTGATGTGGCTGCGGCGCTTAGCGTGGCCAGGTTCGGATGTAGCGCGGAGGGGACGTGCAAACGTACGAGAATGGTGCGGTGCACGCTTCCGCGCTTCTCATACGTTGAACTAGACGCAACAAAGAACACTAAAAGGCAGTGAAGATGCCAGGTGCTTGCTACGGGAGGCATCCACAGAGAACGATGAGAGATGCTTTGGGAAAGAAGTGAATGAGCCCCGATGGGCGCGTGAGCGAGGCGATGATGGACCATGTCGGCGTTGAGGAAGGGGTGGGGGTGACGGGAGCTTCGTTATGTAGTGCCTTGAAAGAGTTGTGCCAACGTGGAGAATCTTGAGCATCTGCGTGCTCCCCCAAGCTGTGTGGAAGTCACAGCACCCACGCGATCTGCAGGTCATTGTGTACTCCCGTTCTTCCAAAGAAAACGAGCGGGCAGCTCCAGCAGACATAAGCGTTGCATCTATGCACGCAATAGACATCATTTTCCATCTCTTGTTGCAGATGACGTCTCGCGAACGGGGAACGAAGTGACCATCCCGCGGGCGAGGTGCACTTGATCGACACACGAATGCGGGCGTGCTTGTGCACGTATGCTTGCACCATCAATGCTCCAGCTCCTTCCGCTTGATCTCCACCAGTCGGAACATATTGTGCGCCGGAAGCGGAATGGCCCTCGGCACGCACATCGTCGGTGCCGTTGTAAACCAGGGGTCTCTGAGGAGTGCCTCGGCGGTGGCCCGCTCCCCCGGTTCTAGGCACAGCATCCGCCGGAGAAACATTGCCTCTGCTGACTTGATGCCGTAGTTGTTACACCGCTGCGCGAACGTGTCGGGACGACCAGGGGCCAGAGGGAAAGTGCAGCGGGCGGCGCACCGGTAGTACACCTCGCTGGAGCTAGGCGGGGAGCCAAGCCAGTCCACAATATTCGCGAGGCACTCCGCCTCGTTGCGGCTCTTTGCAAACGGTGTGCCCCCCGTCAACATCTCGAACAAGATGCACCCACAGCACCAGATGTCGAGGCTGAAGGTGTAGTGGTTGTGTGCCCCCACCAGCACCTCCGGCGGCCGAAAAGCAGTAACACAGGGTGGACCTGTCATGGCTCCTGCTGCGGCACAGAACCGCGACCACCCGAAGTCGATCAGCTTCACCACACCGGTGTGATCGACCATGACGTTGCTCGGCTTCAAGTCGCGGTGAACCACTTTATGCTTGTGGAGGTAGGCGATCCCGGCGATGATCTGACGAAAGATGCACTTGACGACGTGCAGCGGCATGCGCGGACGTATGGAGGCAGCGGTCGAAGCTGTGCCGTGGCCGCTGCTTTGTGGGGTTGCGGGCCACCGACGCAGCAGAGATGTGAGGTCGTGTGCGATAACCGGCATCAGCATCACCAAACTACCGTCGGAGAGGATATGGTAATCAAGCACCTGAACGATGTTCGGATGCTGCAGTGCCGCAAGCAGCTCCACTTCCCGAAAAGTGCAACGGTGGATGCCCAGACTGCGGCGCCGCAAGCTGAGCAGCGTGTGCATGCGCTTCATGGTGATGTACGTGTGGGCCACGGTGTCGTAAAGAACAAATACTTCGCCGAAAGTGCCCTCGCCTACTTTCAGCACGCGCTGGTACCTCTGGAAAAGTGCCTCCACGGTGAGAGACGACTCGCCGACGCTAGCGTGGGCCAGCTCTGCAAAGCGCTGCTGCATGGAAGGGAGCACGTGCTCAAGGCACGCGCGCTTGCGCGCTGCGTTGCCATCATCGGGCGCGTCTTTGTTCTGGCCATCCAGCTCCCCTCCCATTTGAGGAAGAGCGCAGTTCTGCACAAATCCACGGCGCTGGCAGCGGAACCACACCGCGACTTGGCGCAACGCTATCTTTAGTGATGGAGCCACTTGAGTGTAAGCAGAGAGAGTGATGCCCGCCTTCGCTGTGGGTGATGGGAGGCGGCGATCTTTCCAGTGAGTCTGCGCTTGGCAGGCCGAAGGAGCTCACCACATAGAGGCAGCAGCAAGAGCAGATGAGAGAAAATAGAAGAAAATCACAGCCACTGCAGAGGTCGCACGGAGTGCCTGCATTCCTCCAAATAAGCAAAACACACACACACACACACACACACACACACACAAACGCATGCTGATGCGGGGGCCGTCCATTCCCACCTGGCATTCAAGCAACGCGATATGTAGGGTTGCATTCGACGAGTAAATGTACAAAGAATGCACATTGGCGTCTGTCTACTCGCCACCGCATCCTACATCCTGTGTTTCTTAAAACTAGCTCCGAAGAGAATCATGGTAGGCGCAGCTAGTCACACATGCAGCCATGCACGGTCTTTTTCCCTCAGTCTGCCGACAACCACGCACGAAAGGGGGCGCGGTAACAATCACAGTAAAATTAGGAAAAAGCTGCTCCTCCTCCTTGGTCGGTATCGGCACGGTCGTGTATAGTGTGGTGGGAGTTTGTGTTCGCTGCTGCATGCAACCCAGTATGCGCGAGCACCGACTAGGGCGCACCTGGGATGTCTTGCGGTCTTCCTCGTGTTGCTGCTTTTCACATAGACAACGCATATGCAGCTAACGCGCGATCCGCTCAAGGTCGGGAAGACGAGGGAAATGCAAGACAGCTGTGTGCGTATATATCAAGAAAGAGGCGTCGTGTACCGATGCACCCACACTCGCATTGGGCACGTCGTCGCTTGAATTGCTAGGGCTTACTTCCGGTTTGATGTGCCACTGCCTAGCGACTCGTCGGCTGTGCAAATCGGCCGAAAAAGAAAAGGAGAGATGGGCATGCGAATGGCTGCTCGATGCTGTGAGGCGATAACGCGTAGAAGACCTCTCCCCTTCCCCCTACCTCCGTCTTTCCCAATGACACTTGTGCCACTGCTGAGCACCCCCAGCCATGTGTGTGACCAAGGGCACGTCGCGCGCTCGCTGGTCCTTAAGCGACAAGCGCGGAGCTGCAAAGCATAGAGGAAAACAACAAAACGAGGAGAGCGCAAGAGAGCACCATCAGGGGTTCCCTGCTTGCGGTGGCGTCGCTGGCGAAAAACATTTTGTCGCCTGTTCTCGGCAGCGAGGATCCGACGATGAGATGGGAAAGCCCCGCTAAAAGGATGATGATCTCTCCACCATCCGAGACCGGAGGACGAGGGGGAAGGGGCGAGAGAGACGCACTTATTTTTCGCTTCACATTTCTGCGTCGCTAAGAAATGACAATGGGGGGGGGGGAGGTAGAGTGAAAAGACCCGCACGCCAACGCTCTGGTCAGCGTGGATGGCCCGCTGCTGTTGCACTGATCACATCCCACTGAAGGCTCTTACTCCTTATCGGCCGTAGGGGCTTCTGCCGGGAACTTGAGCATCTCCGTCCCCATCATAAAGGGGCGCAGTACCTCGGGGATTACGATGCCTTCCTCGGTCTGGTAGTTTTCGCAGATGCAGCACATTGTGCGAGTGACAGCGCAGAGAGTACCGTTCAGCATGTGGCAGTATTCCTTCGTGCTGTTCGCTGTGCTGCCCTTTGTGTTCGGGCCGAAGCGGCAGTTAACACTGCGGGCCTGGTAGTCCGTGCAGTTCGAGCACGAAACAAGCTCGCGGAATGCACCAGAGCCGGGGAACCACGCCTCCAGGTCGTACTTCTTGGCAGCAGCATTGTTGAGGGCCCCAGAGCAGATGTTGATGACGCGGTACGGCAGACCGAGGCTCTCGTTGAAGTCCTGGGAGGTCTGGATCATCTCTTCCAGCATCTTCCACGACTGATCTTCGCGAGGAGAGCACACAACAAACTGCTCCAGTTTGTCGAACTGGTGGACGCGGAAGATGCCGAGCGTGTCGCGGCCGTGCGCACCGGCCTCCTTTCGGAAGCACGACGAGACGCCGGCGTACTTGATCGGCTCCTTCATTTCGGTGAACCACTTGTTGGTGTGGTAGGCGGCAATGGGTGCCTCGCTCGTCGCAATCAGGTACTTCTCGTCCCCGTCGCCGGAAACCTTGTAGAGCGACTCGTCAAAGTCAGAAAGCTGCGCCACTGCACCCATATACTCCTTGTTGAGGAAGAAGGGCGGGTAGAAGGGCTCGTAGCCGCGGGCGATGAGGAAGTTGAGCGCGTACGAGATGAGGGCGAATTGCAGCTGTACGAGGCCACCACGCAGAACAAATGCGCGGCCACCCGCCATTGCGGTTACCGCCTTGGACGTGTCCATAAGTCCCAGACGCTCCATGCAGTCTACATGCGTCATCTTCAAGCGGCGCGTCACGTCACCAAAGGTGCGCACGACCACGTTGCCGGTTTCCTCGTCGTTCGAGACCGGGACAGACTCGTGCAAGACGTTGCCAACGCTAATCACCATACGATCCCGCTCCGCTTCCTGCTCCGCAGCCAGCTTTGCAAGACTCTCCACCTGCGTCGCCAGTGCCTTGGACAGCTGCTTTAGCTGGAGAATGCACAACGACTCCAGCTTCTCCGTGTCTAATGTGCCTTCCCGGGCGGCGCTCATGACATCTGCCGGCACTTCAGAGACGTCGCCGTCCGCCTCCTTTGCCTTCTTCTTGGCGCCGACGGCTTTGCTGCAAGTGTTGATCATTTTCTTGCTGGCTTCCGTTAGAAACTGCGTGCGGCGCCAGCGCTTGTCAATCTCTATGATATCATCGACGATCTCCGGCCTGGCGTAGCGGCGGCGCTCCGACTCGCGCACTATATCCGCCATCTCGGGATCGCGGAACAGCTGAATGTCGAGCCCCATGGTCACCGTAAGCACACAAGACAAAGGAGTATGCTTCGCAGCACGCAACGGCGTTTCTGTGTTGTTGTTACAGAAAAAAAAAACAAATATTAAAGAGAGGGTGTCGCAAGTGTGTGTTGCACGGGTATGATAAGGGAGGCGATTCTTGGCATGGCAGCACGTGGCCAGCGTCCGTTGAGCGTCGAGACGAGGCAAGGAGCACATAAAGAGACCACCACGACACACCAGCCAGTTTGAACCGCAGCAGAGAAGCGAAGAGAAACACATCATTGCCGTAATGCGGAAGATGAGTTGGGGCATAGCAGAAGAAGGGATGAGATATGCCTCTCTTGTGCACTCACGATGGCTCCTCAAGCTTGTAAATCACCCATGCGCACAGGCAGTTCCTCAGCATCTCTGAGCGAGTGCGCAAGTCACCGTTGAGCACCGAAAATCAGAGGTCTCGCGCACGCCGCGTATAACAAAATGCGTGGGCCTGCGTCTGAAATGCCCGCCGCTTGCGTGTTCCCTCGAATCATTACCTGAAGCTGCGTGTGCGACTAGGCAGCGTTGCAATCACCCGTGTATACTCTTAGGCGCGTGTACGAGTTGTTGTGTTGCTTGAGATGACGGAAGGCGGACACAAGTGCGCTCCCCTGCAAACACAGATTCGGAGTCGCCCTCTGAGCGAAAGGGGGCCGCCACGCCCCCACCTCCATTCAACGGTGTCAAACATAAGAGTCGTCGTCGTAGAGCAGGAGCAAAGAGTGAGGGCTCAACTATACATACGTGAAGCGGTAGTCGGCATGCACCAAGTAAAGTCTCAGATACATCTTCGAATGACGCACAGGCGCACATACACGCCTTCACATGATTGGTGCCACCACCGCATCGGGAGCCCGCAAACGGAAGCAGGAAACGCGAAAAGGATAGCCTCACACGAATCGTGCTTCTACTGGGCAAACAAACGGCGCTGAAGGTCGACCAGCAACGCATCCGCATTCGTGCAGCCGCGATGACGCGCAGCCTCGACAACCGTCATTACCGTCTCCACAAACTCCACAAACGACTGCTCCGTTCCGGCATCCTCGTCCAGTTGCTGCACTTGCCTGTTCCTCGCCATGGCGGAGGTCACCATCTCCTGTGCCAAGGATGGCTCTTCAGCGACGGTTTTCGCGTTCGGAGCGGTGCTGTATCTCGACTCCGACTCATCCTTCAGCCACGCCAGCTTCTCGAGGACACATGAAGAGCTAATCTGGCACTTCGCAAGCGTTCCCTTCATGGCTATCAGGCAGGAGCGCAGAGACACACCGTATCTACCCCCGTCCTTCACGCTTTGAAGCTCGGCGTAGCAGCGCTTCAGCGAACTGAGGTGATGCTGCACGTCCTCCATGTGCTGTAGAGAGTTGGGCAGAAAGGTGGCAGCTACCGCGCGTGACGATGCCCCGGAGACGCGGCTGAGCGAACCATCCAGCAAGGCACTCACCTTCGCCTTCACTGTCGTGCACGTTGGCCCGCCATTCACCGTCACAGCGACGCGGATGAGCCACTCGCAGAATTGACGGTAGTTGAGAGTGCCCTCCGCCTCGTTCACTAAGGTGAGGGTGGACGCCAGGGTGGTTGCCGCCCTTGCACCTTTCCACGTCTCAGCCTCGACGCGCAGCACCTCGGCTACTGCGCGCAACGCGGCACCAATCGAGAAGTGCGAGCCAAGTATGTGTGCGTCGTGAAGGAGGCATAGGCACTGCGTGAGTGTCATACGACCAGGCAACCGGTGCTGCCACCAGTCACTGCGCGTTGTAGGCAAGGCCACATGCGCACTTCGATGGCTGTAGTCCTTGAAGAGGGTTTTCAGCGTTGTATTGTAGCGTAGTAAAAGGAGGTGCATTGTCACCTGCAGATCGTCCTCGGTCTCGAGGAGGTTGCCCAAGCCGTGAGGTGACACGGAGGGTACCACGGAAGATGCGGATTCCTCCAGAGTCAGCGCCGCCACTGCTTCTTCTGCAGCTTCTGTGTCTTGCTCCGATGTTGCGTTCATCTCCTGCACCTCTCCGACCGCAGAGGTGAAGTGACCTTCTCCGCTTTTGAACCCCGCAGCCCACCCGCCCTCGTAACAGCTGCCGTCTGCGTAGTAGAAAATGCCTCGGCCGTGGCGTTGCCCGCGGCGGTACGCACCAACGTACACGTTCAAGAGTGCCTCGGCAGGCGCTGCGTACTGGGACGGTGCCACGAGCGGAGTGGAGGATGACCCAAGGAGGCAATCCTTTGGCATGGCCATGTACGTGGACACGCCGCTGCCGTCCGGACACCCTGCCTTCCACTCGCCCTTGTACAACTCTCGGTAAAAGCAGCCGCTGCGGTCTACCCAGCCCATCACCCCGTTCCCGCATGGCGTGCCGTCGCTCCATGCACCTTCATAGATGTCGCCCGTGCTATATTGCATGCAGCCGTTGCCGTGGCGTGCATCGTGCTGCCACTCCCCCTCGTACACGCTCCCATCAGGGTAGGCTTGGGTTCCGTGTCCGTGCCGCATCCCACTCTGCCAGTCGCCAGTGTACCGTGACCTGCCGGCGTCAGAGACGAGGGTGCCGTGACCGTGACGCACACTTTCGCAGAGGTCCCCTGTGTACACATCCCCGTTGGGCCAGTGCAAGGAGCCGCTCCCCGTCACAGTGCCGTGCTGGAACGTTCCACAGACTATGCGGCCGTCGCTCCAACTCTGAACGCCGGCACCAGAGGCCTCGCCTTCGTGCAGCAAACCAGTGAATTCGTAACCCGTTCGAGAGCGTAGTGTTCCAGGACCCTCCAGCACGGGGTAGGAGGCGGCGTCCGCCTGCCTCGTCCCGCCCACATAGCTGTCAACGGTAGTGATAGTGCGCAGGGGCCCCCAGTTTTGAGGCCGACACTCCTTAAGTGCAGCGTACGTTGCCTCATCCCTAACAGCCCTCTCCATCTGCTCGCGGCAAGCTTGCGAGCGAATCGACCGGCTCTTCTACACTGCACTCACCAGTCGAGGGTAGCACACACAAGTGACCCTCGCGCAGTAAAGACACGTGCCCGTGCCGTCTTCAGAACACACCTCGGCCGTGTTTACGTATATTTGGGTGCTTGCTTGTGCACCCGCTGAGAGAACGCTGATAGGGGGAGGGATGACGCACTGCTGAGATGAGGCTGCGAGGAGTAAAAGGGTGAAACAATGAGGGGTGAGGGAGAGAGAGACCGGCCTGTCAGCAGGCGTAGAGCCTGTGAGGGAATGATGGACGGAGCAGGCATGCGTACTGCTTTCGACTGGATGACGGGAGCTGCAAGAGTCTTCCATTGAGTATGAACTGTTTCTACATTCACTACAGGAACGAGAGAAACAAAAAGGCGAAGCGCGACCATTCGATTCGCAGCTCTGCAACAGGGAAAGGCAAGGCGAGAATAGAAAGGTTGGGGCGGGGGTAGGATGTGCACCTTTCCAAACGCCTTTGCTTGCCATCTCAGTTACGAGAGGAAGTACTTCAGTGGCGTAGACGCTCAGACAGGCTTAGAAAAGAAGGGTTACTCGTGTTTATTGAACGCTTCGCTCAGTGTGGCTGTCGACGAGATTCCATCGGTCGCACTGCACATCTCGGCACGCACGCACACACACACACACACACACACACATGGTGATTCAACCACATCACGAGAGACTGAGCATTTTCCCGTCTTGCTTGCCCTTCTTTGCACCGCTATGCTGCTTCAAAAAGTTTCGAATAAACGCCATGTCTTCTTGCGCTTCCATGAGCTGATTTCGCTCCTTCACATGGCGGATCTTTCGGTTGAACGTTTTGCGCGCAATCTTGCTCTGCTGCCTTGTCAGCATAAGGTTCAGCTTCAGGCTACTCACACCCAGAAGATCACGCTGATTGGTTCCGTCAAGCTTCTTCACCGCATGCAGCGCCATTGCCTTGTTGCGAAACGTGAGCACTGCAAACTGTGACTTGTTGAGCAAATTGCCCTTCTGCGCTGTACGAATTTCGACCTTGGGCTCGTAGGCCTCAAAGACGGTCCGAACGGCGTTCAGTTCCGTGCCAGGTTCGACAAAGCAATGGAGGCGATAGTCGGTGCTCTCCTTTTTGACGGTCTTCCTCGTTTCCTTCTTTGCCGTATCGCTGTGCTTGCTCGTGATGCTTCCGGCATCGCTTCCAATGTCTGACAGGGCGGCTGGGTCTACGTCGTCGTTGTCCTCGACAGCACCAAGACCCTTCTTTTGAGCGGCTCTGCGCCGTTTAGGAAAGCGTGCATCCCCTTGGACTTCACTGCCCCAAATAGCAGCGAGCTCCTGCTGCTTCTCCTTCTGCAAGTCTCGTTTCACCATGAGAGCCTATGCCAGCGCACAGAACGAAACGACAGCAACCGTGCTGTGCCTTGTGCCTATGTGGGAAGGGAAAATAAAGCTGCAGCACTGACTCACGAGACTAGAAGTTTACCAATGGAAGAGGCCGTAGGTAAGTGGGGAGAAAACATAGAGGCCCTGTGCAAGCGTGGTAGACCTGGAGATGCCAGCGCAGCATGCGCTAGTATAGAAGCACTCGGCCAACATTCACGGAGCCCTGACATGCACTCGGGCAAAGAGCTGCAAGTGGATCCCATGTTCAGTATCCGCGGTGCAGTGGAGCCGGAGAAGACACACAGCACGCCCAAATGCTGTTACGCACTGCGGCACACATTATACCCATCATCCTCACGCGTAATCACAGAAGTGTGCGCATGAGGGTGTAAGTGTGAAGGACTGTAAAGGCCATAGAGTAGCAGAAAGCTAGTCTGCCAAAAAAATGAAATGAAAAGTGCGACAGCAGCGAGCTTCCGCGGTTCAACATGTCCATGCCACCATACAACGTGAGCTGAACGCCACGTGACCCCGGCCGCTCACACAGGCCCCCATCGCGTCGGGCAAAGCAGCGCCATCCAGGACCTGACCGCCCATACACCAGCAGCAATACATCGCTCTCACTTCGCTGCGTCGCGGGCGCTTGACCCTGCCGCCACCGGAGGTGGACCGGCATTGGCAGGCATAGGGGGGAAGGGGCCTGCTTGTCCCCTTCACGCACAGAGTGGGGCCACTGAGCCCTGATGCGGCGCGCCGAGGTGTGCCCCTGTCATCAGGGGAGCGCATGGATGCAGCAAAGCTAAAGGCAATCACGCTAGTGCCGAGGAGCGCAGGGTACCTCTCTTTTCGCATTATCGCTTGTCATGCCATTGATGGCGTCACCAGAGCACACGACAGTCACCGGCTTTGCCGCTCCAGGCCATTCATCTCAACAGCGTCGACGACGGTCAGTGAAATCGAGGGCATCGTGGGTTCGCTGTTTGGACGTCTTCTTTTTGTTTGCTGCTGAATTCCAGAACGGTGCAAATGGCCGGAATCATCTTTGGGCGCAAATCCTCTGCCGCACAGAGATACTGCTGTACTATGTTGCGGAGATACTCGATGCTAAGCTGCACTCGTTCATTTGCCTTGTACCCCTCTAACTCTCTGATGTACTGAGCAATGACGGTGTTGTTGTGCGCGTTTTCTCGCTTGAGTTCTGCATTCTCCTTGATCAGCTGCTCTGCTCCTACCTTGCTCAGCTTGAGAGACCCGCCCTGCGAACCCCTGCTGTCCACAAAGGTAACGACATCCCGCTCCGACACACAGCCCGCAGCCGCAAGCAAAACAGACTGAACTGCACTTGCATTCTCCGTGATTGGAGACGCTGCAGCCTCGCTGTTTGCAGTCTCGTGCGGCTGCGACCGGTCTCGCTGCATTGCCTCCCGCTGCCTCTGCAGTTCTTTTCGAAGAAGGTTGCACCGCGTCCTGAGATCACTGGTCTCCTGTTCCAATTCTGAAACACGCTCTGCTTGAGTCGATGCACGCTTCAAATCCTCTTCAACACTCCTTGCATGAGCTTCGGTATTTTCGCAACGAGCACTCAATGAAGCCTCCGATTCCTTTAGGCGCAAGACTTCAGCCTCCAGAGCCTCTACTCTCTCAGCCGCTTCCTTGGCCGCAGACGCACGAGCACCCAGGTAAGCTGTCAACTGCTCCTTGAAACCTTGGATACCCGCCCAAGTGCTTTCCGTCCATAGTTCTAACGAAAGGCAAACTAAGGCGGCCTGCCCATCTTTCACAGCTTCACACAGACTCTCCGACCACTCCGTCGGCGACCCCGCATTACTGCAGATCTTAGCACTGGCACACAGCATCCGCACAGCCTCCGAAACCCTCGCCGCCTCCCTCTGCCAGCCATCCCTCTCCTCGCTCAGTCTCAAAATTCTCTCGGAATCCATCAGTTTTGCGCTCTTCACCTTTTCCTTCCAGCTAAGAAGGCTTGCTTCCAGCTGTTCGAGCTGCGCTGCCTTGGCCCCCAGTTCCTGCCTCACACACGCGGCATCCTCTGCGTGCCGCTGCGCCTGCTGCGCGGCGTTGTCGCGCTCGCTCTGCGCCGCCGCCAGCTCAGCGCGGAGGGCCTCGTGGGCCTGTGCCTGCTCGTCCGCGCCGGCGGCCAGCTGGTGGCGGAGCTGCTCCAGCTCCTCTGCGTGTCGCTGCGCCTGCTGC
>NC_018238.1:18570-18698 GCF_000227135.1 Leishmania donovani | reverse complement strand
TCCTCTGCGTGCCGCTGCGCCTGCTGCGCGGCGTTGTCGCGCTCGCTCTGCGCCGCCGCCAGCTCAGCGCGGAGGGCCTCGTGGGCCTGTGCCTGCTCGTCCGCGCCGGCGGCCAGCTGGTGGCGGAG
>NC_018238.1:18295-18471 GCF_000227135.1 Leishmania donovani | reverse complement strand
CGCCGGCAGCCAGCTGGTGGCGGAGCTGCTCCAGCTCCTCTGCGTGCCGCTGCGCCTGTTCGTCCGCGCCGGCGGCCAGCTGGTGGCGGAGCTGCTCCAGCTCCTCCTCCTGCAAAGCGATGCGCTGTGCGTCCTGGGCCTTGGAGGCTTTCACCTTCTCCTTCCAGCTAAGAAGG
>NC_018238.1:0-17025 GCF_000227135.1 Leishmania donovani | reverse complement strand
GTCCGCGCCGGCGGCCAGCTGGTGGCGGAGGTGATCGCACTCCGCCTGCAGGGCTTCAATTGTACGCGTGTCGTGTACTTTCATTTGGTTGACCTTTTGCTTCCAAATTGCTAACTGCTCTTGAAACTGGCGAGAGTTAATGGGCTCTTCCTCTAGTTGAATCGAGAGCTTGTAAAGATGCTCCTCAGGTGGTGACGGCGTTGGCTTCGAGGCCGAGGTAGACCCTCGGTCGAGCGTTGCTGCTGTGGCGCTCGTACCAGGCTGGGAAATTGCAGGGGGCTCAGCTACAGGAGGTGAATGATTCATCTCGAGAGATGACTCACGCATGAGTGCCAGCTCTGATTGCAGCTGTTTGATGGTCTCGTCATCCTTCGCCTTCATCTGCGTCACCTTTTCTTTCCAAATTGCTTGCTTCTGCTTAAGGGTCTCGAGTGATTCTTGAAGTGAGCGCACCTCCTGAATTAGCGATTCATTTTTCTCTGCGGAGGAGGCCAAGTCTTGTTGAAGAACACTCATTATCTGTGCATTTTGCAGCGAGTGATTCTCCAACGAGGCGATCTCCTTCTGCTGCTCTTGGAATCGAGATTTCAGGTCCTCGAGTTCCTGCAGAGATTCAGGTTGGCAGCGCAGATGTGCCATCTCCTTTTCGTGGTGATTTGTCACGGACTGCATTTCCTCTGCGAAACGCTGCTGGCTCTCCAAATAAACCGCCTTGACCGCCTCCAGCTCTTGCATGAGCTCTGCAATGGTGGTTTCCTTGGTGCTCAAAGTGGCCTGCGCAGCTGCCACCTGCTGCTTACATGCGCCCATCTCTTCGGCGTGCTTGGCCACGATGCCGCGAAGTGCTGCTTGAACAGCAGCGCGTATCTCGGGGGTCAATTCACCGCCGCTGGCTTCGCCGGCCACATGGTAGGCTGCCAGCTGTGATTCTAGCTCAGCGATGCGCGATCGATCGGACTCAGTAAGTGCCTTTACTTTTTCCTTCCAGGTGTTTGTTTTGGTGAGCAGCAAAGTGTATTTTGTCTTTTCATCATTCAACTGAGCCTCCAATGCTGTCGCCACTTCACCCATCGTCTTTATCTTCTGCTGCAACAGTTCCACTTCCTCCTTCGCCTGAGCGGCTTCAGAAGAGCTCTTTTTGAAGAAGCGGTCCATTTTGCCACCGGCGAACAGTAGCTGCTGTTGCTAGCTGCGCCCACTGGAAGCGGAAGCGCCACGAAAAAGTAGGTGCGACCCAAGCCTATACAAAGAGCTAGCAGAGATGCTAGCGGAAAGCGAATGCCTTCCGAGAACGCTGCGAGGGGGGGGGGTGGCAAATTGCGTTTGTGCGAAACACGTGCAATGCCTTGACACTGGACAAGGAAATCGTTTGTAGCCTTTTTCTTCCGGGACAGGGAGAGCGGCGGCGCTGATAAGCCTCTGCAAGATTCTGCTCAGTGAAGTAAAACCTTGCCTTGACACGCGCCTCAGGCTGCGTCAAGAAGACACCCGCGCTCAAACGACGGAGCTCCTATGAGCAACTATACTCTCCAAGTACGAGCTGGCGTGGTGGGAAGGAGGAGAGAAGAGGTTGATGGGAGGGAGTGTGACTCTTAAGCACCGCTCCACTGAAATCATCGTCATTTTTCTTTTGAGGAGCTTCAGCGCTGCAACGTCCCTCACCCTTTACGAGAAAACGTTTCACCTTTTCCCGATGCACCAGCACTTAGCTGCAAACTGCATGCGGATTTCATGGCATGCGCATGCGTTGATCCTCTTCCATGCTCACAGGGAAGTTTTTTATGCATAGCGCTACCTATCTCTCGTTCATTCCATATCGCTTTAGCACTAATACGATAAACACGTGATTGCACACTTTCTTTTTTCATCAGCATGTCCATACCACCATACAACGTGAGCTGAACGCCACGTGACCCCGGCCGCTCACACAGGCCCCCATCGCGTCGGGCAAAGCAGCGCCATCCAGGACCTGACCGCCCATACACCAGCAGCAATACATCGCTCTCACTTCGCTGCGTCGCGGGCGCTTGACCCTGCCGCCACCGGAGGTGGACCGGCATTGGCAGGCATAGGGGGGAAGGGGCCTGCTTGTCCCCTTCACGCACAGAGTGGGGCCACTGAGCCCTGATGCGGCGCGCCGAGGTGTGCCCCTGTCATCAGGGGAGTACATGGATGCAGCAAAACAAAAAAATCAAATCCGTAAAGCAAGTTCTTCAGCAGGCGGTGGTATGAAAGGATAAGAAAACTGGTGTTACAAGCAAGGAAAAAAAAGAGCAGTTGGCAGTTGTTTTCCGCAACGGTAAGAGGAAAACAGCAGTTCCCAATAGACAAATACCCATACACTCATAAGACATCGACGCGGCCCTCATCACACCGGTGCGCTCATGTCTCGCTGCACAGAAAAAAAAATCGAAATCGAAATAAGTAGTGTGCAAGCTGAGCAGAAGAAGCGCACGGAACCAAAGTGAAGAAACAATCAACCCGACATGCTACGACTGCTCCCTTATTCAGAGGCAGCGAAGCTGGAATGACCTGTTGTACTGTCCTGCTTATTTTTCTTGTGGGGTTTATTTCTTTTTTCCAGAGACCTTGAATCGTTTGTAGTTAACAAAAAAGACTATCTTTCCCTCGGTCAGGGAGTAGACGGGCACCACACTCGACGCCGCAGCGTTAGCCTTCATCCACCTGGCCAGCGTGGGCTCTGCAAGGGTCTCGGGTGGCGAGTCCGGCGCCGACTCGTTGAACTGTTCCAGACACTCGTGAATGCGCTTCACGTCAGTGTTTACCACCACCACTGTGGACGGAGGCGGTGTCATCATTGTGGAGAACAGCTCTACAATTTTATCAGCTGTGCGGGTCTCAACCTTTCCCGAAAGGAACTGAACGTCTATGTTCGCACTGCTTGTCGACTTCTCCTTTACGGAAAGGCTGCGGACAGTTTGTCGCAGATCGTCGAGCGCGATGTCGCCACCGTGCCCGCTTACTTTACCCTGCTGATTCGTTGACACCGCTACAATCCGCTTTCCATCCACGAGCAACCACCTGATCTGCTTCGCCTTCAGGGCCCGCGCCAGTGCGCGAGCGTCCGTGTCGGCGCGGATGCACGCCCGGATATTTCCCTTCCACAGCTGAATCGCCGCCTCCACGACGTGAGGGAGTTGCGTGAGCGAGTATAAATCGTGTCGCTTTGCGGCGACACCATCCAACAGAAGATTCTCACGCCAAGTCACGTGTACGTGCTTGCCCACGTTGAGGAGATGCTGCACGTCCACCACTACGGAGAACGCAGAAATGTCGGGGTTCACAACGGTGCAGTTGGTTGTGAAGTTGTCCAGAAAGCAGCCAAAGGCCAGCGGTACCGCCCCGCGCGTAGAGCGACACTCGAAAATGATGCCCATCTCCAGGGCTTTTCGCGCAACGAGCAAGTCGCTGGGCTGCAGTGCCGGGTCCATAACTAGAGTAAGGTGCGTATTCATGTGCTTCGCAAACGTGTTTATGACGTCGACAACTGCCATTGTGAACTTTTTGATGTACTCGTCACGCTCGTCGCACAGCAGCAGTCCGGCAGCGCACAGACTCTCTGTGATACTTGAGATCGCATGCCCGACCTGGTCTGCTGTGAGGATCTCGCTGCGCAGATGACACAGCGCAGGTGGCGGCGACCGCGTTCCGATCTCGGCGGGAAACACTGTCTTTAGCCAGTGGACGTGCGACACAATCACCTCCATCGGCTCCGTCGTCTCTGTAAACGCCAGCAGATGACATAGCGACAGCAACGGCTCCAGCACACACTCGTTGAATACACCGTGGTGGGGCAGTGGCGTGGTGAATATGACGTAGGATCGAGCGCGATGGTAAAACTGATAAAAGGAGCCGATGGAGCTATTCTCCTGCATGCCGAGAAACGACGCTGTCGCAAAGTATGGAAGGGCAGAGTAGGCAAAGCTGCGGCCGCTGCTGTCCACCACACAGTCCACATTCATCTCAGCCAGCTTAGGGTTCATTGCCACAGTCGGGTCAAAGAGCGCCACCGGGACGGCGCCGTGCAGCATGCCGATCACCTGAACCGCTTGCACCACATCAGTGCACTGCGACGATCCCACAAATTGAGCGTCGTCGCGGAATGCCCTCGACGGCTTGCGGAACTCAGATCCGATTCGTTGGATTTTTTGGATGATGCGTCCAGCTATTCTCTCGCCATACCTGTCCACTGTATCCAGCGCACTTGTGAGATCAGCCGGATCACCTGGAAGCTCAGCCGTGCTCAGCACAGCCTCGCAGGTGGTGCGTCGACGTGGGTCAGGCTCCAGCAGCTTCTCGATAATATCGGCCATCGTCGGGTTCCACCGGGCAAACCACTGCGGAAGCTTGCCAGTGCGCCAGACTTCGCCCATAATAGTAAAACGCTCGCGAAAGCCTTTTCCGGCGATGGCAAGCCACATTTCAAACGCGATCATACCGATGCTAAACTCGTCAACCTTGTAATCGTACTCGAGACCCTTCTCCTGCTCTGGCGCGCAGTACAGCACCGAGCCGCAGTTGCCTGTGGGATAGTTTGCTGAGACCAAATTTGTCGGCGTATTCACCTCATCCACGTCTAGAACGCTCGTGATACGCTTTACGCCGCTCATCACGCGCGCCAGGCCAAAGTCTGCAACGCGGATGGTTCCAGCTTCACTGTTGTGGTTTGACTCCATTTCAAACAGCACATTTTCAGGCTTCAGATCCCGATGAACAATGCGCTCGCGATGCGTGTGAGCTGTGACGGAGAGGAGCTGGCGGAGAATGGACACGGCGACCTTTTCTCCGTTGGCAGAAGAAAAGATGCCACCAGAGTCGCTGGAGTCGCTTTCATCAATCAAATGGCGAAGTGATCGGGCAGAGCACAGCTCCATTTGAATGTAAAGCGTCTGGAAATTCATGGACGGCCGCCTCCCCTTTGGTTCGTGCATTTTAACATCACTTCGAGCGTCACCGCTATCGCTGCAGGATTCGCCGGATTCGTGGTCCTCCTCGCTTGTGTCCGCGCTGCTGCTCTTTTCCACTGATGACGAGTAGAGGGAAGAGGTACAGTCAGTATCCGAGGACAACGAAGCGCGGGCAACGGCACGCGATTGGGGTGATAGCATTTTCCCGCCGTGCTTCATCTTCTCATCTTCCTCATCCTCCGCGTCAGTGTCAACGAACTCACGCAAGTCCTCATCGCACCCGTCCTCGACCCACGCATCGTAGTAGCGAACAATGTTCTTGTGATTCAGTGCAGCGAGAGTCTGCACCTCTCGCAGAACCTTCTCAGATTGCGCCTCTGTCATTGCAATCTTCTTAATCGCGTACAAGCGGCCATCGATCTTCTTCCGACAGACGTACACAGGAGCAAAACCGCCGGTCCCTAGAAGACGCTGCTGAATAAACTCGTTCCGGTAGCGACCCTCCGAGCCCTGCTGGATGCGAAGGTTGCGTCCTTCATCCTCCCAAAGCCATTTTGGCAGGCCCTGCTGATCTGGAGGGAGGGCCAGGGCGCTCTCAATGTTCGCGGCAAAGGCACGCGAAAACGAAATTCCATTCCACGGAAAAAAACTACGCGCCGCTTCCGGGAAAATGCTGACGCTGTCCAGCAGATACTTAACAAGCCAGTCGAAGTTGCTGGCGGCCTCCTCGTTCGACTCCGGGTTCTTCATGTGACAGCACTTCTTTAGAAGGTGAAACGCAAACAGGCTGAGCTTCAACGCTTCCTTCGCCTTCAGCGGAACTGGCGTCAGTGATGACGACTGGCCCGCGCTAAGCACTTTTGGCTCACCCTGCGCCTTTCCGTTCTGCTGCTGCGACGGTGGATCAATGCTGCACTCTACAATGGCGGCCACAGTGGAGACGATTTGCATCATGCACGGCATACCACTAGGGAGACACGGCTGAATGTTGTTCAGCACCTCCTTGGCCATCTGCTTCACCTCGTACTCTGACAGCGTACCCTCACACCCGGGTTGCACACCCGGTGGAAACAAAAGATTGATGGCCGGTGCCACATACGGATAGCCAGGTACCACCCGGATCTCTAGTGTAACGCGTCTGCTCGGGTGGCTTTCGGATGTAAGTGGGACAAGCACTCGGTAGTGCGCCGCGCTCTTGCCCGACACGCGGACATTTTCGTAAGTGTTGACGATGATGTCGATTTCATCTTTTATTTCGTCATTCTCACAAGTGTTGTACGCTTGTACTAACCTGCAGAAGTGACATTCGTTTTTCTTTTTGGCCATCAATTCCAGCACTACTTTCGTTGTTTTGCGAATTTGGCGAATGCTGTTGCACCTGTACAGGATGAAGACAAACGATCAAAAGCTGCCGTGCCAATAATATGCCCGTGCGTGCGCGCGTCGTTTTCGTGTATACTTGTGCGTTTGCGAAGGAGAGGCAAGAAAGCAGTGCTGCGAGCGGGACCCGCTTCATAGATGAAGCCGTCTTCTGATGCACCGTACGGAGGGAAAGGCTGCGAAGCGGAACACACAGAAATACAGCATGCGGTACATGGCTTGTCTGGGATGGTATAGCTGTGATAGAAACACTGCAGGGCGCAGTATTAAGAGTCTCTACAGCCGAGTGCGCGCGACTCGCCACACAGCACATTAGAGCAGCATGATACGCTTCTCTCCATGCTTCCGCCACATCAGCCCTGCACTACCTTTTTGAGTTTCCACATAGCTTTTTCTCGAACAAAGGAAAAGTGGATGGAAAAAGTGTCGCCGTTTCACAGTCACATGAGCTGGCAGTATCGACACGGAATAAGGAGGAGGGGGTGGAACGAAAGAACAGATAGCCCCAACACCAGCAAAAAGAACGTCTTCGACAATGGTTGCTGCGGGCACGCTGCATGTCTGCGCAAGTGGAAGTTCATACTTTGCGCCATGTGACCCGTGAGCCACTGGAAGCAGTCACCTTTATCCACGCGACGTCGACTGTTGTTCGAGCCACCGGCCCTTGGACAGGCAACAGTGCACGCTTCTGTCGCAGTTGCCTCATATCTTCATGGGTTTTGAGGGCGTGACAGACGACACACAGCGTCTGCAGGTTGTCTAGAGTCGCCTCGCCCCCACCCCATGCAACGGGAACCACGTGATCAACGTGCCAGAAATTCCCAGGGATAGGATTCGAGACGACCTTCTCGCAGAGAGCGGGGAATTGCAGCAGTTGCGGGTGCAGCCTCCCAATCACAGCCACACGCTCTCGTCTCCCTGCCGCTGCTGCTACGGAGGTGCACAGTGTCTCACAGTCAACGTGGCAGTGCGAGCAAACACTCTTGTCTACACCCGCAACACTGCGGCGTATCGCCCCACCAGACCGCCGGATAAAAAACGACAGCCTACACTTACCTGAGCAGAAGAGCTCAGAATCGCCGTTGGCGGCACCGCAAATTGCCCCGGGCACAAAGATGTAAGCACCTCGATCGAGCTGTGGGAGGCTCGCCGCGCAGTTCAGGCAGCCCGCCTCGTATTCATTGTTCGCAGCAGCAGTGAGGGGACCAAAGTAGTAACGCGTGGGAAAGTACAATCGGCGCACTTCCCACCACACCCCCCATCCAACAGTCAGTGTTTTCGCATAGCGGTTGCGCCGTCGTGGAGCGGAGGCAGCCACTCCGCTGCTTTTCCACTGGAAGACAGGTGGCAGCCACGCCTGGCAAAGGACGAGTTGCCTCCGATGAAACGGTGAAAGGCGAGCAACGGATTCAAGGAAAGTGTCCAGCTGCTGCCACACTAGGTCCTGGCGCTTCTGCACGCACTGTCTTGCCTCATGCCACGGAAACGTGGTGTAAAAGCCAGTCGATCTGCTTGCGCGTACGTGGATGCGACCGGTGTTTTTGCTGATACAAAAGAGCAAAGGCTCCGCTGTTGGCTGCACTGAGCCATGCGTCTGCGCGTTGGAAGCAGGCTTCAGCTGCAGTGCTGGGTGGGACGCGTGTGCGATTTGCGAAAGCGAGAGACTTGCGCCTCTAGACTCCTCCGCTTCGGAGAGGCTCCTGCACAAGCGGGAAAAGAGCTCGGCGTCAAACTGCGAATGGAGCCCTAGCAGATAGTATACAACAACCTCGTCGCGCTGTCCAGGGCGATGCAGGCGATCCTCTGCCTGCCGCATCCACGCCGCGTCAGGGGGGAGCTCACAGAACACAGCACACTGAGCCGGTGCTAGCGAAATACCCACCGCGCACGCCGTAATCCCGATTACCGCAATTCTCGCCTCCCCGCGGTGGAAAGCGTGTAGGAGATCTCCACGCTGTTGCACCGGCACTCGCCCGTCGATGCGTACCGCGCGCTTGCAGTGGTCACGAGCCCACTGCACAAGTGAGTCAATCAGCTCGATGTGGTGCGCCAGAAGCACAACGCGGTCGTACTTGCTGCAGCAGTGCTCCACTGCTTCCGCGATGCCGTTCCAGTTTGCTTTCCAGCTATTCGCGTACCGCTCCTGATACGGCGCTTCCCCGCTGCAGCGGGCGCCACTGTGCGGGCCAATACGATGTGCTACCCGCATCACAACTCTGCTTTTTCGTGGCAGCTCCAGCACATCCTCCTTGAGGCGGCGCAACATACAGCAGGAGCGCAGCAGTGATGAAAACTCTACCCTCCTCGTCGACTCTCCAACCTGCAAGTAGGGAGAGAAGGTGAGCTGGCAGTACCGCATCGCGAACTCAAAGCGCGACTCCCCGAGTAGGTTGGGCCGGAGCGTGTCAATCTGGTTAAACAGATCAAATGGATTATCCGTAGCCGGCGTTCCAGAAAGCAGGAGACAGTGAGGCGCCCGTTTCCCGATAGCTACCACCACACGTGTATAGGTTGCATCAGCTCCGCTAACATTTGTGTGCAGAAGATGGCTCTCGTCGCACAAGAGACACTTCCAGCTGCGAGCCTGCAGCTGCTTCTCTAGTACCGCTGCCATGTGATAGCTCACCAGCACCACCTTTGGCTGCGAGTCAATACTGAGCGCGTCATTGGCGCCGTGAATCGGGTGCATCTCCTCGACAGACACCTGCTCGTGCAGGTACTGCTCGATTAGGTCTGCCCACATGAGCTTTAACGCCGAGGGACATACAATGAGAAGCGGATAGGCCTCGAGTGCTGCCACGGTGGCCAATGCCTGCATTGTTTTTCCAACACCCATGTCGTCAGCAAAAAGAATCCGTCCTCCCCATCGCAGCGCCGTCCTCACACCCTCTACTTGATGGGCTTTCATAGCGCGACGAAGGAGATGTGGAATCCGATCGAGCCTGGTTTCGGGCACTGCACAGCTGAGAATGCCAGCTACAGCTTTGCGCAGGCCAGGCGGCGGCGGGTTCACAAAGAACGGAAGCGCGGGATCTTGTGCGGACTCAAGAAGCTCCTCAGTGAGCTGGTCAATCACTGGTGCTGGGCCCGTCAGAACTACCCCACTCCGTGCCAGTTGCTCGCGAAGTGCGAGGGAAAGACTAAACGCTATCTGCGCCACTTCAGCGTCGTGAAAGTTCCGGAAGTGGGCGGAAACACGATCGCGCACAAAGTCCACCTCCACAGACACCATCTTCATGGAAAAGGTGAGTTCGCAGGATGGGGATAACATAACCGGGACAAACGGCACCGCGGCTGTTCGTCCACGCACGGCGGCGGAGAAGGCCGCGGCCACTTTCAGCACGTCGATGCACTCGTCGCATGCACACGAGAACACACACCCAAAGCGCGACAGGCGAAATGCGTAGCGATGACCGCATCGAAAACAGGTCTCGACAGGCAACAGGGCCTCCATCTTCACGACATTTTCTTCTACAGCCTTTCTCGTGCCATTTTCACGCACAGGAGATACAGAAGACGCTGCAAAGCGAACGACAAGAGGATCGTTTTCTGAAGAGAGAGGCAGAAAGCATCAGTGCTCACGGAAACGAAAGTGCCACTGCTTGCTGACCGCGATCGGCTGCGACGCAAGGCTGTGCATGCAGAGAGTAGAGTACGCGCGGGGTTCTCGACGTCGGATGCACTCCATGAGCGATCCAATCCAAGCCACTTGGAGCATAAAGAAGTGACAAGGGGAGAGAGCGACAAGGTGTCTCTTTTGCTCAAGATATCGGCGGCATTTTGCTTTATCCGTGCTGTATTTTTCTTTTTTTCGAATCAGAAAACCAGCGCCATGCTAAAAGGGTGTTTTCACTGGAAAAAGATAACTAGCAAGCGAAAAGCACTTTGAAAAGCTGAGAGACAACGAGAACAAAAGCGAAACGCAGAGAACTACAGGACGTCCACCTCGTAGCAGCACAAAAAAGGAAAAGAAAACTGAACGAGAGCAGTGCAAACAAACAACAAAGATGAAATAGAGAGGCAGGGAGATATAGAAAAAAAAGGAAGAGAGGGCGTTGCCTCGCCTTTTCAGACTCGGCCCTGCTGAGGCCCGAAAAGCACATCGACCACCTGCTGCATTTCTGGGTCCTCATCCAGATTCAGCGGACCTTGCGCTGAGAATGTGGCGTAGTCCTGAGGGGTGCGCTGCTCGCTGGTAGGTGTCTTCTGTTCCCCTGTCCCGGTGCTTGCCTTGCGCAGGGACTTCTGCAGCTCATTCCAAGCTCGTTCGCGAACATTACTGTGGACAGTTTCGGTGGTGCTCACCTTGCCATCGCGGATGTAAATGACGCGATGGGCGTACTGTTTCATGTACACATCATGAGTCACCATCACCATCGTGAGACCATGCTCACGGTTCAGCCGCATAAGAATGTTCATGATGATGAGAGTATTCTTTGTGTCCAGGTCACCTGTAGGCTCATCGAGAAACAAGATCTCCGGCTCATTGGCAAGAGCCCGGGCAATCGTCACGCGCTGCTGCTCACCACCAGAGAGCATTGATGGAAAGTGGTGCAGCCTATGCCCGAGACCAACCTCCTCGAGGAGTGCGGTGGCACGCTTTTTGATGTCCGACGCTGATAGCGAACCTTTGATCATCATCGGCAGCGACACATTGCCCAGTGCATCCATGGTGGAGATCAGGTTGAACGACTGAAAGACAAACCCGATGCGCTTGCAGCGCATCGCTGCTAGCTCTGAGTCTGGCGTTTGATCCGTCACACGTTTTCCAAAAAGAAACATATTTCCCTTTGTCGGGGTGTCAATTGTCCCGAGAACGTTGAGGAGCGTGCTCTTACCACCGCCGCTCGTGCCGTACACCACGAGAAGTTCGCCAGGGTTTATGTCCACATCCACGCCACGCAGCGCCGGTACACCCTCGACGCCGAGGAGGTACGTCTTGTGAATGTTATCGCAGGATATGATGGGGTCCATCTGCCTTGGTTCTTGTATAGCCGGAAAGCAGTGGGAAGTGTAATCAAAACAGCCAGATACTCCAAATAGTCCCAGGGTACTGTGCATCAATGGTGGCGCCAGATGGCGTGAGACAAATGAAAAGTCACAGGAAGAAGACAAAACGACGATGGCGATTTCAAAAAGGCATGGGTAAGCGCACACGAGCTGGCTCGTGCATTCAGCAAGAGCTCCAGCAGGATTTCATGTGCGTCTGCGCCAGGGAGTGGCTTCAGCATTTATTGCCAGCATAGACGGAGCACCTTGCTCAGCCTGCAAAGCAAAAAAAAAATAAGACTCGATAACTGTCAATCTCTTTTGTTTGTGGATGGTGTCTTTCTACGATACCCTTCTCAGCTCCCAAATCGGAGCAGAAAAAAAAAATAGTCCATCCTACAGAGAAAAAAAAATACTTCTCCGAGAACAATTGCAGAAACCACAGCTGCATAAGCTGTAATGCGGCAGAGAACAACAATACACACACACACACATTCAAGAACGACACTATCATCACGACAGGCATTCGCCTCTTTCTGTTGTGGCGCGAGCGTAGAAAAGCAAAAATAGTACATCTTGAGAGAGCAGAGTCGGCGGCATACCCTCACGATAGTGGGCTCGAGTCATCATTTTGTCTTTCGACATTGCAGTCTACAGCACTGAACTTTAGTAGCCCTGGTGAATACTCTCAGCCAGCGCGGGAGCGTTCTCGCTGCCGTCGACCAGCTCGTGTGGTGTGCGGCGACCCATCTTCTTTCGGTTCGGTCGCGGCGGCTCCTTGATGTACATGGCCTTAATACGCAGCTCCCGGTTGCCTTCGGCGTACCGCGCAAACAGCTCTCGAGCGTCGCGTTGGTCCTCGATTTCCTCCCAGGTAAGCTCCCACGAGTCGTGGTGCTCGATAGCGAGCAGGACAGAGTGCTTGGCCGCCTTGATAATGGCATCCTTTTCCTTCTCCGTGAGGTCGGCCACTTTCTGGGCCGGGTTGCCGGCCCACATCTCACCGGAAGGGATAATCGCGCCAGACTGCAAGACGCTCGCGGCGCACAACATGGCACCGGACTCGATACTACTACCTTTCATGACGATCGCGCTGGCTCCCACAAACGAGCACGACGCAATATCAGCAGACTCAACGATGGCCATGGGCTCAATCGTAGTCCACTTGCCCACCGTTGTGTTTCCGGTGACTATTGCCTTCTCCTGCACGTTGCAGCTTTCGCCGAGGTGAATGCTCTCCCCCTTTTCAGCCCGGATAATGGCGTTGTAGCCGATATAATTCTTTCGTCCCACATGAACATCGCCGGTAACTATAGCACTTGGCGCAATGAAACAGTTATCCATGACCGTCGGCCGCTTCCCGCTCACCTTCAAGAGACGCGGAATGCGATAAAGCTCCTCCTTCGGCTGCACGCCCATCATACGATCGCTGACAGCGATCAACTTTGTCGCCAAGCGCTGCACTTTCAGCGCCCATCGGTCAAGTGCCAAGCTCAGGTACGTGCGCTTTTCGATTGCCCAATCTGGCAGCTGCTCCGGTACCTTCGCTGCACCGCTGAGAGCGCAGCCAAGAAAACGAGAGCGGAACATGGACTTTACAGGTATCCGAAACCGACCCTACTAACAGTGCTACACTGACTTACGATTGGGCCGCTCCTCGTGCACTACAATCCTGCTGTGCCAGTAGCCAGAAGCGTGTTCTTTTTTCTTCCTTGAGAGACTGGCAGCAAACCACTTATATGCGGACACCCCCAAACCCCTGCTATGATAGAGAGTTGGCAGAAAAAAAAACAAGTGCAGCGCATGGAAAGGTAGACGGAAAAGAAAAAGCAGCAACGTCATAGAGGGCAAAATCGGCAAAAAAAAAAGCAGTCTGGTACTGCCTGCCTTCACAGTAGCCATATGCTGTCGATCTCTTTCCTACTCTAATATTGCCAAGCACCAGTTAACTGGACTCACAATGCTGAGACCTTTTCAGGCGACAAAAAACGCAAAACATATACTCCTCGTTTGTTTGAGTAGGACAGTCGTAGCAGAGCATTCAACAGCCTCAGATTGTTCTATTGTGATTTCGCGCCCCATATAGAGCGGACGGAGAAGAAAAACAACTTATCTACCGCTGCCACTTCCCGAAAGCGCCAACCCAGTCGACAACATTGTCGATAAATCCCAGAACAACAAACAATCCACCTACGATACCGCAGAGCTGCACCAGGAAGTGCGAAAAAGGCTGTCGCTCGAACACATTGTTCACCTGAATAGGGGCAGGCTCAAACTCGAACAGCACAGCAGGGACCGCTCCAGCGAAACCCACCACAATCGTCCGCCTGCTCCACTGGGCACTATACTCATAGGTGGAAGCCTTTGCGTTTTTCGTCTTCGTTTTTCTGTAAGTTGTGGGAACCACCTTCACTAAGTAACGTGTCTCCGAGTAAGTCTTCGAAGACGACTTGTGACCAGAAAGCGGCTCAGCCACACCATTCTTTGAAAACCGCTCCACAGTCTCATCCCCGATGCGTAGTTTTCTGATGAAATGAGAGGTATCCAATCGAATCACATCCTTAAGCGAGTAAAAATGGCCGGTACGTCGGGGACCGAAAATGACTGTGACAGGAACCTTTTTCAAGTCGAGAGAGCCCATCACGGTGCACCCGCTCGCTCGTTGGTACAACTGCTCCAGGCACTGCGGAATGTACTCAGTGCCTGGAATACCCTTTCCCAGCTCCTTGTACAAGTCCAAGACGCTCTCGCAGGTGTCGCAGCACTTCAACTCGGCTGCGCTGCGCACCTCTGCGGGTACTCCATCAAAGGCAGATGGTGGGCACGGGCGGCACTTTTTACCAGCGCGCCCTTCCCTCGTCTCCATTTCATTGTCGAGATCCTTCAGGCTTCCTTTGTACACAACTTCTCCGTCAAGCGCGGTGGGAAGTTTGTGTAGCCTGCCTGTATAGTTGAACTTTGCCATCCCCGTTGTGTCAACAACGTCAATGCTAAGACGATTGCAAGGCATGAACGGGAAAAGTACGTCGAAATGCACCGGCATATCCTCTGAAAGTCCTTTGTCGAGAGAAACATCTGTATCATACGCGTCGCGCCCTCTTAGGTATGCGGCGCCTTCCCACAACACGAGAAAAATCACAAAAAACACAGTGAAAACGCTAAGAAGAGCACCCCACCTCGTTTGCTCGCGCTGATAATCTTCCTTCGGTTTCGGGAACATGTCGACATTTGCGATGTGCCGTGAAATTGCCGTGCGCACGACCGGCGGTTCCGCCTCGGCTGCAAGTGCACTTCTTCGTTGCCGCATTTACTTCACACCACTTTACTTCAAGGTAGATCAAAGAAAAAAAAGGATCCGAAAATAAGTAAAGCTATCACTGAGAAAACACATGAGTAACGTAGGCAGAAAGCCTCACTAGCGCGACGGCAGATGATAACGCTGTCTCTCACAGAGAGGGGAAGAGTACCAGCAAAAATTGCTTTAAGACACAGCGGAAAACAAAACAGACGATGTCCATCCGTTCCTTGACAAGAAGGCTGAAAGTCCTTTGTATCGTTCACGATTCGCTTCTTGAAATGTTCACTATCTGCCTCCGGCACAGAGAGAATCAGCAAATAAAAAACCCCAACACCACTAATGTACCACACAGACCGTTGTCTCTACATTTCTTCTTCCTTCAACGCTGCAATGATGGCATCCTTCTCTTGGATACACGCCGATGCGTGAGCGTAGAAACGATCCATCTCGGCTTGCATAGCACACATCTTCTCCTCGTAAAAGGCCGTCAACTGCTGTTGGCTGCTGCGAATAATCTCCTCAAATTCGCTTTCGTGCAACGGCGGCCCGGCTTCCAGCTCCCTCGCAGCCACCGTCACCAGGAGATGGCGCTCTTTCCGTTCACTTTCACGAAGCAGCTCTCGCAGATGCTCTAAAGTATCCTCGTCCATCCTCTTCTGTCGACGAAGAGCTTCATTTTCTGCCTGCAACACCACCACTTCTTTACGAAGTTCACGATTCCTAGCAATCAGGTTGGCGTTCTCCTTTTCACAGCTTCTAAGCTTCTCTGACAGGTCTCGATTTTCACAGGGTAGCTCTGAGGTCCTTCGTCCGCTTTGCTCAGGAGCGGCAGCAGACGCGTCCATAACATTGCACTCTTTGAGCCGGCCTTCCATAGCTTTAACCCTCGACACCAATTGCCTCACTTCTTCACTTTTCGCACGCAGAGCTTCACTAAGACGCTGACAAACATCACACAACGACGAGCTACGTACGTTCTTCAGCTTGTCTAAGTTCGACCTATCACAGTTCCCCCGGCAATGGGCCGACTCACCAGAGGACAAAAAAGCGCATCTTTTGCCCTGTGAGTCGGCAAGGTGTTCTTGTGCTCCGTACTTTTCCGCCAATACGCGAAAAAGTTCTTCTTCGCGACCTTCAAATATTTCCAAAATTTCATCAACAGAACCCAGGCATGCTGGATTGTAGCGGTCGTAGAATGAAATCAGCTGCTCTCTGTACATTTTCGAAACTGCGCCACAGGTTTCAAACATGGCACAAAGAATATTGTGAAGCCCGGAGCAAAAAGAAGAAAATCACAAAGAAGGTGCATCTAGAAGACAGCGCCCACACCAACAAAGCCGCCTATACTTATCGCACGCAAACCTGGGTACTGAAGCGTAATGAAGACATCATATTCGCCTTTTCGCTTGCTAAGGGCTGAAAAGCGTAGCGGCCAACCACTACAGCTTCCCAGAAAACCAAATCGCGTGCAAACAGTGGCAACCCTTTTGTGCACTTTGTTTCCTTGACAACATCAAAGCAACAACAACACGTAATCAGTGTCCTACTCTGTGTTCCCTGCCCTCATGAAATCCACTTGAACACACACACACACACACATTGGATGCTTGAGCGTTTCTCAGCAATCCGCCACTAAAACGTGAAACCAGAATATGCTGCCAGTGCATTGCCCCGACTGCATTTACAGACACCTTCGGCGGCGTCCAAATACGAAAACTCACCCGAAAAGATGCACAACGAAGCTGATAGACTCGACAACTGATGTCGCAGCTTCTTGAAACAAAGGTTGGACGTTAGACAAGACGTACCATAGCCATTCGTGACCAGTGCGAAAAGACGAAGAGAAAGGGCAAAAAACAACAACACAATCCCCCTGGTGTTGGTATTTGCGGCTAACAAGCCTCGCCTCCTAAGACATCCGTATCACCATTGGACCAGCGAATTCGTCAGCGGGATGGGCGCACCTATCCGTGACATGGCGGTCATATACCAGCGACCCTCATATTCTTGCCGACCCAGCTTTCCTGCCTGATAAACGCTGTAGACAAGATACACGACGTTATGACTCGTCACCTTGAGTGAGGCGATGGCGCAACAGCTAACACAGACACCGCTGCTCAGGGGGGGGGACAGCATCACATCCCACCAACATAGAACAAACAGGGCACCCGTACTGAACCTAACAAAAAGCCCCCATATGGGAAAACTAAAGCGAAACAACAGATCCCAAAGCTCCGACAATGCCGCACAGCAAACCCCCACCAAACAACACGACCGAAGACTGACCGCGCTGCCTGAGCACGCGAACACCTGCAACTGCTCTCGCTCTTTCCCATCCTTCAATCTGCGCCGAGATCCTCACGCTTAAGGTTGTGCGGGTACGCTTACTGGTATGCTGATGGGTTAGGGTTAGGGTTAGGGTTAGGGTTA
>NC_018237.1:557302-558170 GCF_000227135.1 Leishmania donovani | reverse complement strand
AACCCTAACCCTAACCCTAACCCTAACCCGTGCACCCCCGTGCACCCGTGCACCCGTGCACCGATACACTCGCTTCCCTGGTGGCGCGCTCTTCAAAATCTCTGATTCAGGAAACAGGATATCAGAGCTGCAATGCGTGCCCCTTGCGTTCACTGCGTGTAAAGGTGCTGGTCGTTAAGGTGTGTGCGTCCCTGCTTGCGTCTCCGTGTGCCGCTACTGCTGCATCCGCTGCCACTAGTGCTGCTGATGCTGTCTTCGGGTGTTGTGTCTATTCGCCCTCCGAGGACGGCAGGTACAAGAGAGTGATGGGTGCACGTGCACGCGCCTCTCGCCAGAGCGCTGTCGACTACACCTCGGGGATCCTTGGACACCGACGGGCACTCGTTGCACAGCAGCCGTTTGGACTTCTCGTCCTTCACAATCGTCGGGAAGCCGCCCACCATAGCGGCGAAGCGGCGGTCAGGGTCGTCGTCGTTGCGCCGGCTCACCTCACCACCAAGTAGCTTGCCCATGGTGGCCTCGGCGCGCAGCTCGATTCAGCAAGCAGGATGTCAGAGCTGCAATGCGTGCCCCTTGCGTTCACTGCGTGTAAAGGTGCTGGTCGTTAAGGTGTGTGCGTCCCTGCTTGCGTCTCCGTGTGCCGCTACTGCTGCATCCGCTGCCACTAGTGCTGCTGATGCTGTCTTCGGGTGTTGTGTCTATTCGCCCTCCGAGGACGGCAGGTACAAGAGAGTGATGGGTGCACGTGCACGCGCCTCTCGCCAGAGCGCTGTCGACTAGACCTCGGGGATCCTTGGACACCGACGGGCACTCATTGCACAGCAGGCGTTTGGACTTCTAGTCTTTCACAATCGTCGGGAAGCCGCGC
>NC_018237.1:549430-557201 GCF_000227135.1 Leishmania donovani | reverse complement strand
CGGGTGTTGTGTCTATTCGCCTTCCGAGCACGGCAGGTACAAGAGAGTGATGGGTGCACGTGCACGCGCCTCTCGCCAGAGCGCTGTCGACTACACCTCGGGGATCCTTGGACACCGACGGGCACTCGTTGCACAGCAGCCGTTTGGACTTCTCGTCCTTCACAATCGTCGGGAAGCCGCCCACCATAGCGGCGAAGCGGCGGTCAGGGTCGTCGTCGTTGCGCCGGCTCACCTCACCACCAAGTAGCTTGCCCATGGTGGCCTCGGCGCGCAGCTCGTGGCAGAGGCCCTGCGTCACCGTGATGCCCTCAGTCGGTCTCAGCTCGAGCACGTGGTCCGCAGGGCACACCCTCTCGATGCCCACGCAGTGCACGCGTAGCTCCTCCGTGGTGTCCATCGCCTCGCGCCCCTGAGAGACTCTGGAGCAGCCTCTTGGCCGGCACGCAGCCGCCGCGGTGGATAAGGTCCTCCCTCTTTTTGCAGTAAAGGTGGCGAGGGCAGCGCTGGCGCTTCCCCACAATGAGCTGGTCGCCATTGCGGGTGGTGGTGAGTGTGGGACCGCACTCGCGGAAGATGCTCCGGTCAACGTCGGTGATGGCCCAGCCCAACAGGTTGTCGCGGATCTCTGTCCCCCTCACGTTCCCTCGTCTTGCAGCCCTTGCGGACTCCAGCTGGGGAAGGGTCGGAGGCTGAAGTGGTTCGCTGGAAGGAACACCTCCGCTTTGCGTATGGCGTGTTTGATCTGGGCATGGCTCATGGTGAGCTAAAGGGTGAAGGGAAAGAGAGGTGGCGGTGGTGTGTACCTCACTGAGAGCTGTGCGGGCGAGAGAGACGCTCCAGAGCTTCAGCCGTCTCTCTCGAGAGAGAGACGTGACGACCACGCTGAGAACTGAAAAGGTTCAAAAGAGAGGAAAGAGATGGAGAGCGGTCCGAACAAAAAGGAAAGAAGGCGCGTGTGGACGTGTAGTGCACATGCAACGGCTGCAGCGTCAGAGTTGCAATCTCATTTTGCCTCCGCGCGTGACAGCCTGCGAGAGGCAGGGAGTGGTGAATGCCATTGCGGACATGATGTATGTGGGAGTCTATGTGTGGGCGCACGGCCAAACAGAGCAAGGCTGCAAGCAAGCGCCTTGCCCAAGAGAGGCGCAGTAAGCACACGAACATTTCTGTACTACATGCACGAAAAAGCAGCTCTCATATTGCTGCGTATTTCTTTGTTGTCGAAAGAAGAGGGAATGTATCGCTTCATGGTAAGCGCAAATCCTTTTCTTCTCTCGTTGTGGGGAGAGGTGTGGTGGAATTTACTTTACGAGGCATCATCACTGCAGATGCCTCTTACGCGTCAACGAAGAACAGATGAAACAAGAAAAGCTGAAAAGAAGGGAGCAGCATGGCGGCGGCGTAGAGCCGCGGGTTGTCAGGTGCTCAACGACACAGAAACCCGCACACAAAACAACCTGTGGGTTCGTTGAGTAGGCGGTGCCCTTCTCTCTCGTTTCCTTAACATCTTGCACGCCAGTCACCCTGCAAGGGTACAAGTGCGACCTGACAGCTGCGGGGGCGTACCAGCACCGCAGCGAGTCGTTGACGCACACGTGCATGTGTTCCTCCGGACATACAGTGCATACCTCAGCCTGGATGACAAGAGGAAGAGGGCGAAGAGGGAGGGAACAGAGGAGGAGGCCGCAGTAGACACACGCGCCTTCCATCTTGTCCTCTCTGCACGCTCCAGAAAGGGGCAAAAGGATAAAAAGAAAAAAAACACACAAAAAATGACAACACTCGCATCGGCACACGCGATCTGTATCTCCTGTCCACGGTGAAGCCGGGGCAAAACCGCGAAAGGGTCGCCATCATGGTGCGCAGGTGTTTGCTGGTGTGTGTGTTGCGGGAGATCGCTCTAGCGCTCTTCCACTCGTTGCGAATTTCATTGCGGTCACACGGCCGCTGTTTTTCCGCTTTTTCGTGCAGAGGAGTATCCACGGACCTAGTCAGCGGGAAGGAGGGCTGCGGAAGGAGGGCGGGGAGAAGAAACGGAGAAAGGGACGCGCACCATGCCCTTCCTCCCTCTCCGTTTACAGTCACCAATCAAAAGACATACACATTCGAAGGGAAACTAACGGCGAAAAAAAGACGGAGGGAGCCCTGAAGAGACCGGCGAACAGGACCGAGAAACTGGAGTCCTTTTCGTCAACGAATCCTTTCTGCCATAAAGCAAGAATCGGACTCCACCCTATCCCCGGGCGTTGTCATGGGCCCATCGCGTCGTTCCAATCAGTCGTAGGCACGGGTCACAGCAATACGCCGGCCCCGTTGTCGCAGCGCAGCCTCTGCCTCACACTCTACCCGCCCCCCTGCCTCGCAGGTCAGGTCGCCTCACAGCCGCTCCCATGGTGCCGGCAGCCACCTGATGCATCCCCCCCTCGAGGTGGCTCAGGCGCCCCACACCTGCAGGCAGTGCCAGGGCGGGGTGAAGATGCATTGGAGTGGCATTGGCACTGTGCCCATGATGTGGATGGCACACGCGTGTTCGCTGTCTCAGGCCGCTCCAACGCAACGCCGTCCACCACCCCACCGCCGACATCAGCAGCCATGCAGCGCTCTGGCATCCTCAACCGCGTGGGTGATTGTCGCTGGCACAACCAGAGGTGGCTTGACATCGACAGGGGTTAAGAGGGCGCCTGGCTTCCCCCCACGCAGAGTCGGGGTACTGAGCCCTGACACCACACACGGAGAGGGGTATCCCTACGTCAGCAGGGCAAACGGAAAGGGAAAACAGGAAGAGCGAAGGCGCGCAGACGGGCAGATACATTGAAGAGGAGCGGGGTAATCATCACAGAGGATAAACAAAGGAGGAGAGATGTGGCGTCCGCGCCGAGGTGGTCCCACAGAGAGCTAAAAAGAGAGAACTCGAGAAAGAAAAAGGAAAGGTGTGGACGAGGAAGAAGAAACACAAAGAACGGAAGAGGAACCGATGGTCTGGTCAGAGCATGATGCGATGATGGTGACGCGCAGCCTTGCCATCACCGTCGCGAGCGCCGGCACGATTTGACAGGACAGCACGCGGCGCAACTGCATCGTCGCTTCTCTTTCCATCTTGCATGCGCGTTTTCTGTATTACGCACCCTTCCCTGTGAAGCTGTAGAACACGCTGATGCCCTCGGACGGGATAACGTAGCGGCACTCTCTCCACGTCTCGCAGAGCATCTCGACAAGGGAGCGACTGTCCGTGACGTAGGCGTCGCCGATGATGTCCTTGATGTGGTGGCGCGTCACCTCGATCGCGTGGTAGAAGGGCATCTGGCTAAAGAGGTGGTGCACAACGTGGGAGTTGTTGATGTAGTGCAGCCACTCATTGATGATGAAGCCGTAGTCGCGGTCGACGGTGGCGATGGCGCCGCGCACAAACGTCCAGTGCGCATGCGTGTAGTGCGGGATGCGCAAGTCAGAGTGCTGGAGGTAGGTGACGTAGAGCAGCCAGAAATTTGTCCAAAGGTACGGCACGACGTACCAGCAAAAGACGTTGTAGGCGCCGTACTGGTAGGTGCAGAGACCCAAGATAAAGAGCGCAGCCACGATGCCGATGTTGGAGAGCACGATGTCAGGCCCGTCGTCCTTGTTGAAGAGCGGTGACGAAGGCTCGAAATGGTTGGTGCGGCGACCGTAGTCTTGACTCGCGATGTTGGCTATGAGGTACGCTGGCCAGCCAAACGTGAAGATGACAAGCATATTCCAGAGCATCACCAGCGGCGTCTCCTCGACCAGGTCGATCACACGCTGCTCCTTGCGTGGTACAAACACCGTGTCCTTGGTGAGGTGGTTTGTGTGCTTGTGGTGGCTGCCATGGCTGATGCGCCAGCTGTGGTACGGGACGAGGATGGCGGAGTCGAGCAGCAGGCCGACGGCGTTGTTCAGCAAGCGGTACGAGCTGAAGGCCTGGTGACCGCACTCGTGTGCGAGCACAAAAATAGCGAAACCGTTGAGGCCCTGTGCTATCCCGAACACGGTCCACGCCGCAAACTTCACGGCGCCGACGACGGTCCAGCTGACGATGTTCGCGCCAGCCACACCATACACAATGCCCCCGAATGCAGAAAGCACCGGCATCACTGCGCGATACATGATGAAGTACAGCGCCAGGACCTGAAAGATGTCGCGGAAGACGTAGCACATGCCCCACACCGCCGAGCGCTCAAAGTACTTGGCGGGGATTTGGTCCTGGATCTGCTTGATGGTAAGCTCCTTCGGCGGCACCACCACGTCCACGTCCTTCTCGCGCCCCGCCTTGAGCACGGATTTCATGGCTGCAAAGAAGGCTGGACCGAGGGAATGTGTGTACGCGTATGGGGGTAGATGTGTGTGGGCTATGTTGATAAGAATGCGGATAGCACGGTGGGGCCCTTCGCCTCTTTTTGCGTGCTTCCTACTTTGTCGTCCGTTGCAGGGGCGTGTGAATGTTGCGGGACCGCAGAGAGCACGCGTGTCTGTATGTGTGTATGTGTCTGTGTTTCCTGTGAGGCTGTGCAACACGTGAGGAAGAGACCCGAAACAAAGAGAGAGGCGATGGGATGATGAAAGGAAATGGAGAAATGGACGCCGCATGTGACGTCGTAGCATTGCTGCTAATACGGCCGCCTGTGGCTCCTCCCCACACATGACCGCTTTTGCGTGTGACCCGTGCCCGCACGCATCAGCAACGCCTTCAAGTGCGTGAGAGAGAAGTGTACCTTACGGGTCTGTGCGTCTGCAGGCGTGGCACAGCCAGAGAACGGGGAGGGTCACGTCTTTTTGTCACCCTCAACCTTCTACGCAGCGCCGCGCAAAAGCCCACTCACTCTCACGCAAGGGGAGCGCTCAGCACTCTGCGGCCGTACCGCCTGCCAGTCGCACGATGTGTGGCATCGCGCGAGCGGCACGGTCAACGACACGCCATGATGGCGCACAGAACCGTTTGGTACGCCTTTTCTGTGTGTTCTTTCCTTTGTGCTTACGAAAACGCAGACATCACCAAAGCCAACTTTGCACAACAGAGATGGTGGAGTCTGCGAGGAAGAACGGAAGGTAAGAGAAAGAAAGAGCCGAAGAGAGGCGGGCCTCCGTTACGGTGTCCGCTCGAGTCAAACTAAAGAAAACGCAGAAAAAAAAACAAGTACGGGCACAAAAGAGCCAAGGCAGGCTGAAAGCAGGAGGAGCGAACGGACAAACAGAAAGAAAACGCGTTTGTCCAGCTCGCGGGCACGTGCACAGGGATGCGGCGCGCTCTCCGATACTTCACATACACCGTCAACGTGGGAGTACCTGGAGCCGCCTAAGTCTACGTGCTTGCGTGTACCCGTGTGTGTGCACTGGTGACTGCTGACATTTTGCTCCGTTCTCCTTCACGCCTCGCTTCCATGTAGTTAGGTGGGTGGGAAAAAACGGGGGTAGGGGGTAAGGGTATGATCCGAAAGCAGTAGTAGTGTGCCTTCGCCCATACAAAGATAGCCCCCCTCCCTACCCGCATAGATCTCCCAATGACGCTGGTACACGTGAACAAACTGAGTCGCTGTAGTTTTCTATCATGTTTGTTCTATTTCTGAGTACACAGTGATAGTCTCTCCTTCTCTTTTACTGCCCTTCTCAACGCACCGCCGCGTCAGACACACGCAGGCTCCTCCCACTATTGTGTTCGTTGTCCACTTATGTGAGAGAGGGCTGCCGCGGCGCACACTTCTTTCGGCTCTCCTCTTTCGACACCCTCCGATTGCTCCAGTCCAGCACCCGACGCTTTTCCGTCTCTGTCGCGCACGAAACAGCTGCACCGCCAAACAGAGCATACACGCACGAAGAGACATCGCACATGGGTCTGTATGCGTGTCAGTACCGCTTGCGTGTGCACGAAGCAAGCGACAGTCACGAGCGTCCACGTGTAACAATGTGGAGGGGCCGCTGGGTGAGAAGAGTGTGAAATGGTTCACTAGTTCTTTGTGTTGCTGCGTTGCCTCAATCAAGCAGGAGAGGTAAGAAAAGAGTTGCGTAAGTTTATCTTTCCTTGCAGTGTACCAACGTGCACCAATGCCGGTGCTGCCAATGTGGTGCAGAGAGAGGAGAAAGAAACACATACATGCGCATACGCAAGCGTGCATTCGGAATAAAAAAGAAATAAAGCAGAGAAGGGGGAGGAGGCGCAGGCAGTGAGAGGAGGGGGAAAAGGGGTGCGCGATATATGAATTCGTATGTGGCTGGTGAAGAAAGGAGACAAAACAAACGAAGAAAAATAAAGGATGTGAAGTCACCGCTGAAAAGACAGAGCCAAAAATACAAAATGGTACTTGAAGACATGCACACACGCACACACGCACCGGCAGAGATGGAGAGAGAGAAGCGGAGGCAAAATTGCCAACGGAAAGGAGGAGGGCGTAGCATATAAAGGGATAAAAAGACGAGGCGGAAGAGAAGGCATTGCACGTCACTCCTTTCGCTTTCTCCCGTCTCCGCAACGCCCCATGGGCTTCGGCTGTGGTGATGCATTTTAGGGAGAAGCACGAGAGTGAGCCTTGTAGTACACTGCATGGTTCTCCCCCTGGCGGCGGCTTCATCGTTGAACCCGACCTTAGAGATACACGCATACGCGGCACACGAAGCGAGAAAAGACACGCACAAAATTTGGGAGACAGAAAACACATCAAAATGGAAGTGCTAAAAAGGAGCAACGCGCGTGCGTTACTCCGAAAGACTTGAAACTCTCCTCCGTTTCCTCTTTGTCTCCTCCTGTCAGCACGTGCGACACGTAAACACCTACGTCCATATGAGAGAGAGAGAGCATAGAGAGACGAGCACGCAGTCACTTGTTCAGTGGGGTAGGGGGAAGGGGGTCACGCACTGGGGCAAAAACAGCACTGCCTTCTCTAGTTGTGCCCACTTCAGCGACGCGAAGCCTCATGAGATGCAACGGTCCCAAGCAAAGGACACTCGTAAAAACAAGACAGAACGTGGAAGAAGGTTGCATATACAAAACGAGAGTACAAGAACGAAAGAGAGAGGGGCAGCGGCGTAGTGCAGGGTCTCCAGGTGCCTGCGGTGCCGGTGCCGCATCATGAGCGCTGTCAGGCACGTTAGCAACAAAGAAAAAGCTGTAGATGTGTATATGTAAGCGTGTATGTGTGGTGCACTTGAATAAGCGGTACAGCAAGCACACGTAGAAGGCGAAAAAAAAAAACAGGAAATTAAGAGGCCACGACACACACGCACATGCACGGCGCGCATACCGCATCGCCGACGACTACTGCTGCCCCTCCGAATCTGGCAGCGATTTGGGCTGGGGCTTGGCGTGTGCGTTTGACGTTGCGTGAAACTTGTTGAGCCACTTCTGGAAGATGGACAGGCCCTCGACATCCTTCGGGTCGATCGGGTCGCAGATGCGGGTGCCGGGAATGAGCACAACCACTAGCGGAATGGCGATAAGCGGCGTGATGAAGTGGCCGGAGATGAGCAGCCAGCGCAGGTTGCTGAAGTCACACGGCGGGCTGGAGGAGAGTGGCCACACCGTTTCCATCAGAATTGCGCCAATCGTGGACGACGTCGATGCACCCATGTTGCTGAAGCTCGCCAAAATTGCAAACATCGTGCTCTCGTACCCCTTCGGACAGAGGCGCGAGATAAGCATGTTCAGTGGCATGAAGTTCAGCATGTAGCACACCTCGTACACGATAGCATCACCCATGATGTACATGGCGTGGTCCGGGATGCCGATGTACAAGTTCCAGCGTTCGACAATGATGATGTCAAAGAC
>NC_018237.1:548457-549301 GCF_000227135.1 Leishmania donovani | reverse complement strand
AAGTGGCCGGAGATGAGCAGCCAGCGCAGGTTGCTGAAGTCACACGGCGGGCTGGAGGAGAGTGGCCACACCGTTTCCATCAGAATTGCGCCAATCGTGGACGACGTCGATGCACCCATGTTGCTGAAGCTCGCCAAAATTGCAAACATCGTGCTCTCGTACCCCTTCGGACAGAGGCGCGAGATAAGCATGTTCAGTGGCATGAAGTTCAGCATGTAGCACACCTCGTACACGATAGCATCACCCATGATGTACATGGCGTGGTCCGGGATGCCGATGTACAAGTTCCAGCGTTCGACAATGATGATGTCAAAGACGCTCGCAAGAACCTGGACAAGAGTGGTGCAAATTAGCGTGACGCGGTAGCTCTGCTTCGAGAAGACGCGCGCAAACAGGTACACACCAAACACGCCGGCAGCGTTGCCAATGACGGCGCCGACAGTGTTGTAGAATGTCTGAGAGAAGTGTGGCCCGTCCGGCAGGCAGCTGGCATCCGACATGTAGAAGTTGTCCGTCCCGCCGGAGATGAGGATGTAGGACACCTGCTGGAACCACCCGAAGAAGTTGGCCTTCATGATCGTCATAGGGATGCAGAGGAAGCCGGTCGCGCACAGGATAACCGAGATGCCGACGCAGCCGTAGAGCAGCTGGTAGGTTGTACCCATGATGTTAAGCACCGTCAGCGCAATGACGCCAGCCGTCATGATGACGCCGTAGACGGCAACAGAGATGTTGCGAGAGACGATCTCCTTGTTCACTCCAAAGATGCCGTACATGCAACGTGTCTCGACAAAGTCGTACTCGGCCACGTCATCGTCAAGCTCGCCAAAGTTCACCAGCTCCG
>NC_018237.1:543538-548361 GCF_000227135.1 Leishmania donovani | reverse complement strand
GGAATCCGACATGTAGAAGTTGTCCGTCCCGCCGGAGATGAGGATGTAGGACACCTGCTGGAACCACCCGAAGAAGTTGGCCTTCATGATCGTCATAGGGATGCAGAGGAAGCCGGTCGCGCACAGGATAACCGAGATGCCGACGCAGCCGTAGAGCAGCTGGTAGGTTGTACCCATGATGTTAAGCACCGTCAGCGCAATGACGCCAGCCGTCATGATGACGCCGTAGACGGCAACAGAGATGTTGCGAGAGACGATCTCCTTGTTCACTCCAAAGATGCCGCACATGCAACGTGTCTCGACAAAGTCGTACTCGGCCACGTCATCGTCAAGCTCGCCAAAGTTCACCAGCTCCGTGTTGCTGTTCTGCAGGGAGGGCTCGTGATACAGCACGGTAGGCTTCGTCTTGCTCTTGCCCATGGTGATGTCGTGCACCCCCACGCCCTCCTTGATCGGCTCCGAGTCCGTCTCCTGCATCTGAGCCTCCTGTTTCAGCAAAAAGATGTAGTCCTCCTTGCGTTCGATCAGGTTCTTCTTCTCGCCATACCAGTTGAAGATGAAAAAGAAAACGCAGAAGGCCTGCAGGCCTGCGGAGAGGAAGATGCCGATGGTGGGGCGGCCCGAGTCGGAAAGCGGCCCTTGAATGGCCGACGCGAGGATCGCACCCACCATGATAAGCGCCCAGATCCACGAGATCAGGTCGGCACCAGGAATGGGGTGGCGCTTGATAAGGCGACTGTAGTGACCCTCTGACAGCACATCGATGTTTGCAATACAGAAGACCGAGATGAAAATCATAGCACCCGCGATGCCAGCGCTCGACGGCTTGAACGGCAGAACGCCGTACACGATAGCGCACACCGCACCGGCAATACATGACAAGGCCATGTACCACCGCTTCGTGTAGCCGAAGAAGGCGAACGTGTCACTCAAGATGGCTGTCAGCGGCTTGATGGAGAAGCCCAAGGAGCCAATGCCGGAGATGCGCTGGTACACCGCCGTGGTGACGCCGTACTTCTTCATGAACATGGCGTACCTGGAAGAGTTGAGCAGCGTCCTCGCCAGACCTTTGCTGAGAATGTACACGATGCCAAGTGACATCACACACTTCGGCCCAAACGGCACCACTGCTGTTCCAAAGATGGGGATGTAGCGCATGAACGGGGAAGCGTCGAAGAGCGCGGCGGTGTCCGGGTGCACGTAGCCCTTGCCCTCCTCCGTCAGCTGCTCCTGGGGCGGCGATGCGTAAGGCACGTCAGCGCCGCTGGCAACGTTTCCGGTCTGCTGACCAACGGTCATGGTCGCTTGGTGAGTGTGTGTGTGTGTGTGTGTGTGTGTGTGTGGAGGAGTGGGCGTACAAGGAAGACGCCAGGTCGTGGGAGAAGAGAGGAGCGGGCAAACACTTCGATTGCAGTCGTGGCAGGCGAGTGGGTGGATGAAAACTTGTATGAGTCTTAGCGAAAGAAAAGCAAAAGGGTGGGCAGTGTGTTCGTGTTTTTTGCCGTTATATCTGTCAGAGAACAAAGAGGGGAGCAGGTTTGCGCAGAGGGAAAAAAAGAAGACGCAAGGCGTACGTTGAGGGAGTGAGAGCGCTTCAAAGAAGGAAAAGGATCATACCGGCAGCAGCAGCATAGCCGGGGAGAGCGATGCGTGTATGCAGCTGCGCATTTAGCTCACGCGCACACCGTGTAGCCGTGCTGCACACTCGAAGGTGCATCAGATCACGGTTGAAACAAATGAAAGAGGTGGCCTACTCGGGACACAGGCAGTCGCCTCACGTCCCCGACTCGTCGAGAAGGTGGGCGGGCTCATGTGCGCACGTGGAAGCGCTTGCCCGAAGACAAGCAGACTAGAAGAAACCAGCACGCGTCTTTTTCTGCGCAGCTCTTTGCCGGTAGGTCACTGGGCTTCATTAAGGCTCTCAGGAAGAAGAAAACACTTGGGAGTCACCAAGGGCAACAGTTTCTGCAACATGTCAGACAACGTTTGGATGTTTTGTCCTCTCTTCGCACAGCTGCGCAGTCACTGCCTAAAGTCCTTTCTCGTCAGGGAGACGTGAACATCTACCTCTCAAGTCTCACACGGCCTCCTTGCTTTGCTCTCCCCTGAAAAGAGTTGATTACAGGAGTAAAACACGGGTTTTTTCTTTGGACTGCTTCCTTTATGATCTCACTTTTAAAAGAGGTGCACCGCAACGAAGAGTCTTGCTCATCATACGAGAGTACATCAGAGCAAAACGGGGCGCCCACACACAAAGAGTCAACTGGAGTGTAAGAAGCAAATAAACAAAACGAGTCAAATGATGTATATGACGACCTATTGCTTTCGACTGTCCAGGCATCTTTAAGCGAAAGGAGAGGGGGGGTACGCGCGCAAATGAATGATAGCCTGCTGATGGTTTTCCTTTCCGAGTGCAACTTTCCGGCGACAAGCGAGATGGGAAGATGAAGAAATGAAACAGAGAGAGGCATGGGAAGAGGGGAACAGGTAAAAAAAAAAATATAGACGAGCAAAGAAGCTACGAAAAGGACAAGAAAGCGAAAGAGGAAGGCTTTACTGCACGTCTTAAGATGCCTCGTTTTTCGCGTTCTTGCTGCCTCATGGTGGCTTGAGGTTTGGGGTTATTCTCTCTTTTTTCAATGGGAGTGCAGCGCCGTGAGCTACAAAAGAATGAGCAGCAACACACAGAAAACAAAGAAACGCGCTACGCTGAAAACGTTAAAAAACACGCACACACACGCACAAGCGCACGCAAGAGCTAACAGTCGCCAAACGAGAAAAAAAGACGAAGATGAGGCATGAATGGAGAAACAAATGAGTCGAAACAAACAAGTCAGTGGGTTACATTGAAATACATGAACAAGAGACCGAAGCAACATCCTTTACAGCGACTGAGGGAGGGAGGGAGGGAGAGAGACGGGATTAAAAGGAGATCAGTCAACCTTGCACAATGAAAGTCGCACTTCTGGAAAAAGGTGTGTGTGTGTGTGTGTGTGTGTGTGTGTGTGATAAATGTGTGTGCACAGCTGCGTGTCCGTCGTAGGTGCCTTCGAGCGTGGACAACTGTTCATGTACCTTGAAAACTCATAATACGGCAAAAAACACAAGCACACACGCACACACGCACCTCACATACAGCAGAAAGTACACACATGAGACAATCTCAAATGGGCATGAAGCAAAGAGGGGAAAAAGAAGGTGTCTGGCGAGCAGCGGGGCTTTGCAAATAGTTCAGCACCAGAAACTACGAAGTGATACCGGCAAAAAGAAGGGGGAAATACTTTTCTCACGACGTAAACATTTAACTGCCACATTCAGGAGCGCACGCAAAGAGAGATCTACATGGCAGGGGCGCTAGCACCCTGGGCAAAGAACATGGCCGAGATAATGGCGGTGATCACGAGAGTAAACACCCAGCCACCGTACATCTTCAGCACCATGAGCCAGCGGATGTTCAGGAAGCCAACATCGACGATGCTGACGGCGATGACACCACCAGTGATGCAGTGAGTGGACGAGACGGGAATGCCATAGCCGGAGGCGAACGACACGACGAGCGCGGCCGACAGCTCCGCAGAGAAGCCGCGGCTCGGAGTGATGACGGTCAGATCCTCACCCATCAGACGCATCAGCCGGATACCGAAGGTGGAGAGACCCAAAACGAGACCGGCACCACCGAGGCACAGCACCCAGATCGGAACAGAGGAGCTCTTCTCCACACCGCCCGTCTGGTACACCTGGTAGATGGCGGCAAGCGGGCCGACGGCGTTACTGACATCGCTCGCGCCGTGGGCAAAGGAGGCGCAGATGGCGGTGAACACCTGCAGGTAGCGAAACACGCGCTCGGCACGCCATTCGTACTGCTGGACCTGAAGGCCGCTGGCACCAGTGACCTGGCGCTCCTCCGATTGCTCTGAGTCGGAGGCCTCCGATTGGCTAACAACGTCGCCAGTGACCTCACGAGCCTTGTGCACGTCCTCGTTGTTGAGCGGTTTGCGCTGAGTTGATCCCTCCGTCGTGCTCGGACGCTCGTCAGACGCAGCGAAGGCATGCGCCTCGTCACGAGCAACCAAGCGCTTCAGAAGGGGAATGAAGGCGCACGAGAGCACGCCAGCGCCGGCGCCAATGCACGCAGCCACCCAGGCAGCTTTGCCCACCGACCACTTGAGGCGCTTCGACGCGCCCTTGAAGAGCACGAAGAAAGACTCCAGGAAGAAGGCAATGGCCACAACAACGGGCAGGGTGTACATCGCGCGCTTCACACAGTTCTTAGGGCGAAGCACGAGGAAGCGAACCAGGCTGTAGATGATAGCCGATACAGCGCCGGTGAGCACAGGCGAAATGAACCAGGAGGCGACAATCGGGGCCACACCGCTGAAGAACGGGAAGTCGTCCTTCCTCTTCGCCCAGCTCACCGCACCACCGCCGCCGTAGACCAGCGCGAAGCCGATCACGCCACCGCAGATGCTGTGTGTCGACGACACGGGAAGACGCAGCCACGTGGCAATCGCCAGCCAGCAGAAGGCGGCGCCACAGGCGCAAAGCATACCGTACATGAAGACATATGGCTGTTTCGCGAAATCCTTGGGGTCGGCAACCCCACTGGAGATGGTCGACGTCACCTCACCACCGAGCGTCACCGCACCGCCAAATTCGCAAACAGAGGCTACGATGACAATCTGCGTGAGGGTGAGAATGCGCGCACCATACGTGGTACCAAAGGCGTTGGCCAAATCGTTCATGCCCACACCGGCGCCGGTGAGGAACGAAACGAAGCCGCCCACGATGACGATCCACAAATAGGGGTTGACATTCGCCATTTT